>NC_051132.1:4430700-4730700 GCF_014839805.1 Manduca sexta | reverse complement strand
AGAGAGATTACAAATTCGGCTACTATTTAACTTTCAATTATGGAATGATACCATGTATCAAGAAAATACGACAACAATTAAATCATTAAAGTATAACAATAATCTTATAATATTTTTAAATTAAGAATACTAAAGCGTTGCCTGTTGTAAGTTTTTGTGTGTAGAATTTATTATTTACCCGTTTTAATTTATTGCGCGGTCCCAAGTTAATTAAAATAATCAAGCATAGCGAATTAAGGTGGATAATTTGTCATCGGTCGGATGGGCTCTGTTTCTCATTGTTGTCGGTGACATAAATTATGGCTTCGGACCTTCTCGGAACTATTGAATAACCAAATTATTTTTAGTGAATGGGCAGCAATAAATTTGCGTACATTTATTAAAAATATGTTTTAGCTTTATTAGATGTAAATTATACATAATTTTTTATACGTAATTGTGGCTAATTTGTTATTAATGTTTCGCTTGATGAAATGTTTATGATTATTATGATTCTCAGAGGTTCAAACTGGTTTGATTAGTGGATTCTTAAGCGGTCGTTCGAAATTGTATTCGTGGAATTATGTTGGATAAAATACATAATTTCTTGTCGATCTCGCGTGGCGCGTTATCTCATTTAAATTGAGTTTCGAATATTTTTATAGAGCTGGTAGAGGTACAAATTAGTAAGTTTATTTACATTCTCTAAGACAAAAGTCACGCTCGGCTTATACGCTAATAGTAAGTATTGTTTTTATTGCGGTTACTGTAATATTAATTAATTAACTAGCTTTAATAACGATCTCTTTGTTTCTTTACTTCGACAAATGTATAAATTGTAATAAGTATTTAAATGTTATGTTTTCTTCTACAATTTTATTTCTTATTTTGTTAAGTCTAAATTATAATATTTGAATTTTCGAATTCCAATTTCATTCGATAACGCGCCACTCTAAATTAAAATTCTAGAGCGCACCTGTCCAAAACCATAAAATACGAAAAAGAAGTACTAGACTGTCTATGGTATGGTTTACAGTACATGCGATATAGACCATAGACGATGTAGTAATGTAGTGGTGTAGTCGGTAGTGCGTGGGGCGGGCGGTCGCGTGGGAGACCGCTCGGACGTCCCGCGGCGAGCGCGCCGCACGCGCATTAACATGTTCATTTATTAATAATGACCATAGACACACATGCGTTTAGATGTCTTTCATAGGAAAATATTTTGTCCTTAAATCTGAGTAGGGTAGTTTTTTGATGGAGTGAAATATAGGTAGTAAACGAGACCAAAATATGACCTAAAAATTTTTGATGATTACGACTTACCTAATTCACTAATATAAGTTGCCTATTTTACAAATAAATGTTTCCCTTCAATAACTTTGGTAAACAAATAAGTTACTTTTTAAACTCTATGTTGTATTATATGAATCAAAACCTAACCTATATCGATTTACCGGGTCTAACCGACCCTAGATCTACGTCCAAACAAAGGGTACCCCGTGACGCCCGCCGGTACGACAGACAATTATAAAGCTGTAGACACGGTAGACATGCGCAAGCGAAACGGCCGAGTCAAGTGGAATCCAGTTCGTGGTCGTTCAGGCTCTGTCTATACGGTAATTAATTTTATTGGCCGCGTGTTTTGTTAAGGGTTAAGAGTGCGTTATGAAGGAGTTGCATTAGTGAGGTTCCATTTTTGAATTTTGAATGACTGTATTCTGTAACAGGTTCTATTTTTGAATTTTGAATACGGAGTTTTTTGTTTTTTTGTTTGTTTATATATCAACTAATTTAGTGGAGCAAAATTAAGTTTTTAAAAGCAAGGACTTATAAAAAGAAAATAATATTTTAAACTCACTGAACTTAATATTTTGCGACCATTAATTTGATATTTACAAAAAAATTATGTAATGAGTTGCAGAAATTAACAGCAAATATAAAATCGTACACGATTCCGTTGTAAGCTAATTGCATTCATTAATTAATACGGCGCGAGAACACCGCTTTTGAATCATCATATTTAATGTGACTATAAATTAGTGATTAACATAATTATTTGTGTATAGTTTTATTGGCATTCACGCTGCCAGTGTGCCAGTGAGCGGATGTTGTTTGTCCCCATGAGTTTTTAATTATGCCAAACGAGGTCAATGAACTGGCAATACGAAAATTGACTCGATGTATTCCGTAAACGTTTATTTAATTAAATCTTCGCTTTGCTTTTTATGTTTATTTATGGTTGTAATGATGAATCAACCAAATGATCATGACCCGTTTCATAGTTATCTTATGTAAATTACAATTTGATACTGGTCACAATTTGCTAAAATTAGAATTAAATTGCTTCGATATTATGGAAATAATATAACAATATATTTATTAATACCACTAAAATGAGAGGGAAATTAATGTTTATACATACAAGAAATGCTATGTTTTTTGTAAATTATTGTAATTATTTCTGCAAGTTCGTCAATATGACGCACGTAATTAGATTTGCATATAATGGCGTCCAGTTTGCATTGAGTCTTGCGTATGCTTTGTTTAGATGACGTTCGACGCTTGTTACTATACTTTCTTTGTATGTAACGCGTTGTCAATTCTGCTAAAAATATGTACCTATCTTAATTCTTAACGAATATCAACGTTTAAAGCCTCTTGTGTAAACACGTCACTTATATTTATATTTTTTCGACACAAATAAGCTAAAAATCTTAAAGTATATCTAATGGTAATGATGTTTTATATTGATGTACGTAAATCCGAAGAGCTTAAAAATAATTGTGCAAGTAATTTGTATGAAAATCACATGGAATTAAAACTTTACAATGTAATTTTATTCAAATTTGAAACTTATTTAGAACCATAAAAGGTTCTTAATTCAGGAATAATGCAAAGCTCGTATAAAAGTGTTAATTAGAAAAAACACGCAAATAATATCCTTTTCTGATACATTTATTTCCCATACAAACACATTAACTACATTCTAGCAGTCGTTGGTTTCACCCGGCGGTGAGTCCTGTACAGCCAGCAACAAAAGTCACGCACCTAATTATAGCAGCATTCCCAATCAATTACCGCGTATGCGAAATAAGAGCGATACAACTGTTCCGTTTGAGTGTACCATCCGCAAAACAATTTAGTGCTGCATTTCTAATTAAGGTTGTATTTTGAAATAAAATTGAATACAATATAATGTAGACATTGCGAATTACATACACACATACATAACATCACGCATTTATCCCCGAAGGGGTATGCAGAGGCGCAACTAGGGCACCCACTTTTCGCCAAGTATGTTCCGTCCCATGATGTGATAGGGGGCGAGCCTATGGCCATATCGGGCACAAATTCCAGACTCCGGGCTGATACTGAGCAGAAAAACCCAAATATCACTTTGCCCGACCCGGGATTCGAACCCAGGACCTCAAAGCGCTATTGTACCGGACATGCAATACAACTACGCCACCGAGGCAGTCATTGCGAATTGATTTTAAAAATGGAAGTGACAAATACTGGCAGTTATTTAAACAACGTTTGAATTTCGAATACATTTTTTATTTATCATAAATACACGACACATTGTCAGCAAGTAATAATTTTTGACAATTTCTGTTAGAATTTTCATTAATTCCTTACATTAATTAACATTTAATCATATTTGTATGGAATACGAGCGACAGAGACGTATTTAACGAGCAGTCAAACGTTGTCAGCCGTTGGACGGGAGCCAAAATACTAATGTCCCATTGAATAGTGCTATTTGTAAACTGACTACAGAACTACATGCACACACCGCTCTTCCACTCGACTCTCTTAATAGATCATTTATGGTGAGGCCAGTAGGATAGCGATTTGAAAAGTCAAATTTAAATAAAGAAAAGTTAATTATAGTAAAAATCATTTGGAAATTGGCTAATTACTAAAAAAAAAACAACCGTAAGATGATTATGGATAACAAATGATTAATTTAAATATATTTTTAGTCACATAATGCAGTATTTATTAGGCTGAAACAGTAATCCTAGGATTTCTTTTATAAACTTTAATAAATCCTAATGATTAATTTCTTTTTTTAAAAACACAAATGGAAATAATCATGATCATATTGGCAGTAAAAAATACTAGCAATCATAACTATCTCTAGTTATCTTAAAAGACACTTAGCATAGTCCAATGAGAAATGAATACCAAAGTCTTTTATGATTATATAAAAAATAAACGGCCTAAAATGGATGAATGGGTAATTTGAATACCCAGATTCAGTAGTTTATCGTATCGAATCTTATTTTTAAAAGACGCTCCAGTCTATGAAGGGAAATAGACAAAAATCTCAAAACAGGATGTTAAACACAAAAGTTTAACTATTTAAAAAGATCATCACACGTATTTATAATGAAGTCTTCCGCGTGTTGTATAGCCCTCGCTTTTATGAGTGTACGATTGGTCCCGCTGATGAATGGCCCGGGTTGAAAGTTTCGTTTGATCGCCAGATAAATATTGTGGACTCAAGAATCCGGGAAGACCTGTTAATGGCGCTCAGATAAAGCTCCTTTGTATTTTTGTACTCGAGCGCAGATTTACCGATGTTTAAATATAATATCTCTCTCATATTATTAGCCTATTAATTTGTAAACGTTAGGTGCGGTGAGGGCGGCAAATGACCATTTATTTAAGAGCTTTTTAAATTGTTTATGTTATGATCATACAACCGTGTCCGTCACAATTTACTTTTATTATTTTTTAAATACTTGCAAAATTATTTTTGGCGGACGTGTTTAACTACGCATTATTGTTTTTACTGTTTTATTGTAATATACGTGTAAGTGCTTTTATAATTCAACACCATAATCGGAATTAACCCGTTTTTAAGGTCGACATTAACAACATTACTTACATTAATTATTGATACATTTCTTGAAACGCATTAATTATTAATTATACGACTCGTTCAAATTATAAAACGAAAGTGGCGCATAACATAGCGTTAAATAATTGCACCGATGTATCATATTGCAGAAGCGTCGGGCACGGTTACTATATTAATTTATTGTAAAACAATGCACATTACTTAGGGATAACATGTAAAGTTAAACATCCATCCGACGCAAAGAATTCCCGCCTCTCTTGTACACACAACAAAAACGTCAAGTGAACGGTGCCCGTTTAAAATATTGGAATGAATGACATACCACGCCTCGCACGATTAATGGTGGTGTGCACACAAAAAGCAAACATTCTCATTAATATATCAACTGTCTTTTTAGCCCAGCACAGATACATTAGGTACGAGTACGATGGTACCGCGGTACGGACAGCAACGGTATAATATTTAAAAATAACAAGCACTTTTCATAATTCATCGGTGGACATTTGATTTTGTTGTCCAACAATGGAAGAGTTTAAGCTCGTTTATCGTGTCGTATTTCTCTCGCCGCGTCACAACATATAATTCAGTTGTAACATCTGTAGTCAATATCTCTTTGTACAATTAACAGGCGGGTAGACAGGGCGTATGTATTTTTAAAGAAAGTCATTTAACAGCTACTGGGTAAATTTGAGAGCACACGTGCGATGCAGCCGATACAATTTATCGTTTTTTAATGGACACATTTAGTATTTTAAAATGCTTTTTATTTGAATTAAAACATTAGTGACAAAATATAAGGTCTCATTTACGTTAAGCTTGTGTTCTATTATATGTAATAAAGTGTGCCTGACCTTCTATTTTATTTATTTACTTTTTTAAAACTAGTAGCTTATTTAATGAGAATATACACGACTTCATAAACAAAATTACTTTATCTATTGGATTCAACATAATACAATTAATTAAAAATGATAAATGATGTTAATTAAAAGAAAACGATTGGTATATACATAATTATTATACAACTCAAAAAAACACCTCTAGGACACAATGTTGAAAACGTTATCAACATTTATATATAATATAAGAAGGTGCAATATAGAAATTAATTACATCTATTTCCGTAATCCCTAAAATTGGTTCAAATCTCACCCTCTCAATGCTCGTTTACGATAATCGAAACAAAACTATCGAGAGTGCGTCGGCTCTTAACTTTATTTCCGTCGTCGGTACACGCTTTGACGTTCGCTAAACACGCCATTAATACGTTTTACCTTTTTTTACTTGTCACATAATTTATTTTTTTCTGAACGCTCTTTTGTGGCCCATTAGCTAAGCGGTTGCCGTGCTTTTGACGTTTGGATAAACTGCTTTAAGCGCCACCGTTTCACATTATAGTTTTAATAATGATATTAGTGTTTTACCTTTGACTGTTTGACAAGGTCTTTAAGAATAGTTTGTTTTATTGGTTGGTTTTTAAAGTGTCTGGATGACGGTTTTCATACAAAGCATTAATCTTTGACAAACTGAATTCAATCTTTATCCGGCTTAAAAACAGCATGGAATAAAATCAATAACAAATCTAGACACTTTACACGGGAACTAATTCCGCAACGTGCTTACAACATTTAACAAATTATCATGTTTAATACACTGAGCTCGGCTAATGGCCGTTTTATATTTTAACAAGTTTTAATTTTGACACTTAGCATTGACGTCAAGATATATGTTGAAGACGTTTACCGCGGCAGAATGTTGTAAAAAATTTAAATGATGATTTCAAATGGTATGATAAATTATAAATTAAGTTTTGCACGTTTTTTTTTGACAGCAGTTGTTTATAATGATTGCGCTGTACGATACCGGATAAGTTTGAATTGTTCCAATGTTTAATTGTTTTGTGATTCGGAACTACTTTAAGGTATACTTTTTTTTGAGTTACACAGTGCAATTGTTTTGTGGCTCGGAATTTTTTCAGAAACATATTTTTTTACTTAGAGTTACGGCGCATTTTGTTTTAGATCAATATTTTTTTTATTAGAGTTACATTGCATTTTTTATTTTAATAGACATTAATTACTAATTGTTAATCAACAAAACCATTACGCTATACCAACTTTCTAATCGTCCAGATGGCGAATATAATTTCTACAAATGATTTATCATCTACAGAAATATCTGAATTCCAAGAATCATGTCCATTTCGTACAACCAACACATGTTCAACAATCAATCAAAGCGAACATTAATTACTAATTAGTTCATACGCTAATAAAGCTAAATTCAATTCGGCAATTAATCTTCCGTAACTTTTTATGGGTCCAATTAAAAGTGTAGAGAACAAAACTCAGTCCCTAGAATACGGACCCATCGACATTCGATTTAAAACTTGATTGACTAATAGACTTCTGAATGATTTAAATTATGATAAAATTGAGTGTCGAACTCGTAAAGTTTATTGTACAATTGTTAATTTACTGTTTTTTGAGTTATTAGTTGAGGCTTGATTTTATTTTATAGTTCTTTATAGTCTTTGATTAATAGTTGTTTAATTGATAGTTATGGGTTATGCGTTTTTTAATGAATCCTCCTTGTAATACTTTTTATGGCAGAAACTGATTTCTTTATCCGTAGTCGGTTTACAAATGACATAAGTATGTTTAAAGTGTGACATTATGAAGCCTCTTGACATTGGATAATTTTTATTCCACAAAAAATATGATAAATTTGATATAGTCTTTAATAACCCAGTCCAGACTTTATAATTCAGAGCATTGTACTATAAAACAGTATACTTACCTATTTATCTTTTTGATTTTATTAAATAATCTAGGCCCAAATGAGGTTCGCCCTGCGTACCTGTTTACACTTTCAAAATGATCTTCGATCGATCATTTGTCACTATGCATTATTTAAATATTGAAGCTAATTTTCTCTCTTACAATATTGCATTCCAACAGCGGATTCAACATTTAACGTCAAATAGTGTCATGTCAAGAATGTCTATTAATAATATTACCTCGCGTGGGTGTAGCTATAGCTGTGATTATGTCGATCGTTTAGTACAAATACGAATGTTATCGACATATAAATTGGAAATGGCTAATCAGATCTCTATCTGTTTCGGCATTTCGTTGGTCTGTTTTATTGGTTTTGTATTTTTAATATTCCCTTTGAATCCGATGGTCTTATTTAAGTTATAAACAGAAATGTTATTCGATAATATTTGACGTCTAGACCGAAATCATTGAAATGATATATTTTTTTGATATAATTAATAAAAAAATGTTTTTTAGTTTCTCTTTTATTGATGCTATGCCCAATCATTTTAATATCCTACTACATAAAACATCTAGCCACATACTATAATCACATAGTACAATTTTAATCCACAAATTATCCAAAAATATCAAATAAATAACGTAAAATATTCTTCCACAGATGCGAACGGCGAGCCAGCCAAGTTGAAGTGCAACCTACGCAAACACAAGCCGAACAGGAAGCCGCGCACGCCCTTCACCGCGCAGCAGCTTCGAGCCCTTGAGACCAAGTTCGTAGACAAACAGTACCTGAGCATCGCTGAGCGCGCCGAGTTCTCCGCCTCGCTTGGACTCTCGGAAACTCAGGTGAGGATTAGAAAATGTTCAATAAGAGTTATTGTTATGGAAGCAGTTGTCAAGAACGAGATGGTATTTTTCTTGATGAGGTATAAAATAATAATTAACCATAAAAATGTTGACTTTAAAGATGACTTGTGATTTATTTTCGTTAACCGTTTATTCAACACGAACAAAAAAGTGTCAAGGAACGTTCCAGCATAAATAAAACGGGTATTTAAAATCTCTAAATACTAATGGAAACGACGCATATAACTTATACGTTTTATCGCTTCGTATTATCAAAATGGAGTTTACTAGCATCTCGCTCACATCTGTCGCATATTAACTAGTAATTAAAACGCATCTGTCTATTCTTTGGCAGGTGAAAATATGGTTTCAAAACCGTCGCGCGAAAGCCAAGCGGGTGCAGGAGGCGGAGATAGAGAAGCTCAAAATGGCGCAATTTTCCCGCCATCCGCACGCGCTGTACCCCCACCCGGCGCTGCAGCAATATTTCCACCCCCACCACCTAATGGGGGGTGGGAGGCCGATGCCCCACATGGGTTTGCCGCCTCATCTCAGCATGGTCCAACCACCTGTGTCCGGGACCCCTTCACCTAGCACGCAGACTAATCAACAGTGATAGATAATGGCGATATAAAATTGTCACGTGAAATTTTTATAGTCGATGTCACTAATGAGTACTGAACATTTGTATGAGTTAAAATTTTTGGAAAGTATTAAATGTTGTGTAAGGTGATTCGCGTAGTATAGGCTATTATTTTGAAAATCAAATGTCGAGATTTATATAAGTTTTGTTACTTCTATGAAAATAAATTGCGTAATGCCAAACGATGGTAACGATTATGAAATGTTTAACAAAATTTAGAATCGATACGGGCTTGATACATCGACTCTTTAGTCTGTTTAATGCGAGTGAGAAACGGTTCGACGAATTGTAAATTATTAATGTAAATATAGTTACGGGATATTAGTTTAAGTGGACGATTGTATGATTTATTATTATACACTGTGTTTTTAAAATGCGTGGGTATTGTATGCGTACTAAATGCCAATACTACATTTAGTACAATAAATTACCAAACGTATGAAACGTTTACATTTTAAAAACACAGAGCATGTAACCTAAGACTAAGGTATATTTAAATTTGTATTCAATAATTTGCCAAATTATTTTCTATTTGTACACGAAAGTACAAACCTTTAGTTTTTGCGAAATTCAATAGTATGGGGAATGTAATATTTTTGTACATAATTGCTTAATTCTGTTATTTTGTAATATACGATTCAATTATTAAAATTATATTTCTTTCACACAGCGTTTTTGTTTTATTATAAACAACTCTAAGATTACGGTACAAAAGTTGATTTTAAATTTCAACTTTTTCTAAATATCATCTTATACCTAGAAGTGGTGGTAGATTGAGTTTGGTTAGTATTATCTTACCAATCGCAAATACTATTCGTCAGCTGAAGTGTATCACTAAGGTCAGTTCGCTCCATTACGCACTCAGCCATTCATTAATTTCCTGTGATTAGTGTTCGCTAAATGTGAATCTTTAGGTCACGTAGCGCTTGGGTTTGTGTGTTGGTTGTTTCTTATAGAATCATTTCTGTGACCATTTAAGAGAGTGTAACAAACATTTTTGTTTCTTACTTATTTTTGTCGGGCTATATAGTCCATTGTTTATTTATTTATTATTTATTAACACTTTGTACACATGGTATACAGGCGGACTTAATGCCATGGGCATTCTCACCCAGTCAACCTTGGGGTGGTGTAGAGAGGACGGAGGTAGGTGTATAATAAAAGAAGTGAAAAACAAATAAGAAGAGAAATAGTAAACAAATGTAATTAAAACATACTCGCATATATTAATATATAGATATATATAAAAAAAAATACATATATATACATATATAAAAATAAATAAATATATAAATACACTAATAAGTCAATTAGAGGAATCTGCTACTTCTGCCAGCAACAATCGACGAACTCTCATTTTAAAAGCCAGCCGTGTTGAGGACGACCTGATTTCGAGCGGGAGTGCGTTCCAAAGAAGGATAGATTGGATAGCGAAGGAAGAGTGAACAAAATCAGAACTGTGCGAAGGACACTTCAGGAGAAGATTGGTAGACGAACGCAAATTCCTATCATGCCCATCGCAAAGGTAACTAAAATTGGAAGATAGATAAGTAGGAGGTATAGGAGACCTAAGGAGAGAATAGAGAGTAGTAAGCGCGCGTAACGAGCGGCGCTGGCGGATGGGGAGCCAATTTAACTGCGAACGGAAAGAAGAAATGTGATCGTACTTGCGGAGATTAAAAACGAATCGAATGCAGTTATTAAGAAGGCGGTCAAGTTTATTGAGCAGGTCTGCATTCAGATCAAAATAGCATACATCGCCATAGTCGATTATTGGGAGGATTAAGGTTTGCACAAGCATAGTCTTGGTCTTGGATGGCAAGAGATTCTTCAGACGATAAAGAGAACGAAGTGTGCCGATAACTCTCTGACTAACAGAGGTAACGTGGGACCGCCAGCTCAGGGTGGCATCAATGTGTAGTCCGAGGTCCTTCACACTGGAGCACCAAGGAATGATGGTACCATCAAATTTAATAGCAGGAATATGCGAGAAGTCTAATCTCCCGATCATTCTAGGGCTGCCTATTATTATAGCCTGACATTTCGTGGGATTCACAGAAAGACCGAAACTATCTGACCAACTTTTGATAAATGCCAGGTCCTCGTTCACCCTCATTATAGCAGCAGACACACAATCAACGCCAGCCTGCGAATATAACTGCAAGTCATCAGCATACAGATGATACGAACAATGAAGGTTTTGAGTTAAGAGATTAATGAATATAGAAAATAGCAATGGGGAAAGTATACCGCCTTGAGGGACTCCAGCGTCGATGTTGCACCAATTTGACGAGGAGTCATTTAAACGCACCGACTGCTGGCGTCCCTGAAGATAGGATGAGATCCAACCCAGTGCACCGGGAGAGAACAGAAGATGGGAGAGAATTGCTAGGAGGATGTCGTAACTAACGGTATTGAAGGCATTAGAAAAATCAACCAAAGCCAGTACAGTGACTTTGCCGTTCTCCATGCCCGCTCTAATATCGCCAGTCACTTTGAGGAGCGCAGTAACGGTGCTGTGGCCAGGCCTAAAGCCAGATTGAAGTGGGCACAGCAAGTTATTTAAGTGCACAAATCTAGTTAATTGCTTGTGCGCACAAGCCTCTAGCACCTTGGAGAGGAAAGGGAGAATTGATATAGGACGGAAGTGATTCACGAGGGAGGGATTAGGGATTTTGGGAAGAGGAATAACAATTGCTTTCCGCCATAGGGACGGGAAAACACCAGTACTAAGGGAAAAGTTGATAATATGTGAGATGGGATGGAGAAGATGATCGAGGATCGCGATTATCATGCGACGGCAAATGTTGTCATATCCAGTCGCATTAGATTTAATCGCAAGGATTACTTTCTTGATCTCACCCGGTGGAACCGGAGAAAACTGAAAAGGATCAACAGAAGGGATCGGAAGACCAGCTATGAAATCCAAGGTACGACGCTTGATTTGGTGATCTATCAGAGAAGTAGTGGAGAAATGAAGATTAATATCATCCAATCCAATGATCGCACCATGGAAATCGAAGTTTTGCCCTTGCCAATACCCAAAGTCCCGAGAAACTTCCAGATACTGGCTGGGGATGATGATGAGATATTATTAAGAATATGACGGCGTTTAGCGTTACGTACCATCTGATTGCACCGATTCCTTGCAGCCTTAAAAAGGCACCAGTTTGCCTCTGAACGATCCCTTTTATATTTGCGAAAAATACGGTCCCTTCGTCTCATCGCCATCCGAACTCCAGGTGTCATCCACGGCGCAGCAGGGCGCTTCAATTTAATTTTCTTAATAGGGGCGTGAATATCAAAAGTGATCGAATATTTGTGTTAAAATGTCTACTTTTCATCAACCGAGTTGGCTTTGAACATATCGTCCCAGTTTAAATTTTCAGCGTCCCTATCAAGTTTGACCCTATCCATTTGACCAAAACAGCGAATGCGCACTACCTTAGAGGGAAGTTTGGGGGGCTTTAGGGAATAACAAATGTAGATGAGGTCGTGGCGAGAGAATCCAGGGGCAGGAAATTGACCATGGCAGGAAGCAAGGGAGGGAACAGAGGTAAGGATAATGTCGAGCCAAGTATCATGGCCATCGATGTTATGGTGAGTGGCTTGCAGAGGTAATACATGAAGGCCGACAGATTCAAAGATAGAAAGGAGTTTGCAGGACCGGGAGGATTGGAGGGCCAGGAGATCGGTATTAAAATCGCCCATGACGATGTGATGTGCATATTGTGATCCTAAAGATTCCAGGACTGTTTCCAGACTGGAGAAATAGTCAAGGGAAGGGGGACAGTAGACTACACCGAGTAAGGACTTCACTCCCTTGACCCAAACCTCGAGAAAAAGATATTCCACCGAAGCAGAATCCAGACCAGAAGAAGAGGCGATAATGCTATATTTAAAATCACTACGGAGATAAATAGCAACACCACCGCCCCTCCTATCAAGTCGGTCGTTCCTAATTAGGACAAACCCAGGTAGAGGGTACAAAGCTGAAAGAAGATGAGGTTTGAGCCAGGTCTCCGAAATCAGGACGGCATGAACGTTGGCTCCAGAGAAAGCCTCAACAAAATCGCTATAGTGACTTGGTACACTCTGTGCGTTTATATGGCAGACATTAAAACTATGGGTAGTTGAGTGGTGAAAAGTTTGATGCACCAAATCGCCAAGCCCATAAACCGCCGAACTGTAGCTTTCGTCACTGGAGGAGTTAGCATCATCATTGGCAGAATGAAAAGATTCATTATCAGACAGCATAAATAATAGTGTATAGGCAATAATATAAATATATATATGATATTATAAATAGGAAAAAGGTATAATAAGTTATATTATATTGATAAATAGGAATAATAATATAATATACATATAAATCAGCATTCAGCGATCCGGCGCAGTGTATACTGTCTGCACCACCCGCCAGCCAACCTGCACATAGCACACAATGGCATACAGAATTGCAAGAAAAAATAACACAGACAAGAGATAAGAGAAAATAAATAATAATAATAAAAACCACTACCACAGCTCAAAATTCAGAGACATAATAAATAACAAACAAAATAAAATTATAAATAACACATGAATGATAAGTTTTCGAACGAATTATTGAAATCAGAAGCGTAATGTCAAGATGACATTGACAACTTACAAAAATAAATAACTTATTGCTGGGTAGTACATTCATACAAAAATATTTTACAAGTAGAAATAAAACAACAGGGTAACAGAACTGTAGAGTTTAAGTAGCTAAGACTTATTATAGGACTTAGCACGAATATTAATGTCCCGTTGACGACACTCACTTCCTGCGCGATTTAAGGTTAGGACCCGAGTTCGCTCCACTTCCAGCCGCCGTTGACGCCGCTTTAGGGAATTTTGTCATTGCGGGGATAAGTTCATCGATGGAAAAAAACTTACTCCGCTTGCCATCCGGGGTTTTCACCACCACACTGCCATCCTGTGTCCAAACTTCACGCATGCCGAAGTGTTGCCGGGCCTTCGTGAACACCAGTTGTCGTGGCTTTGTCAGGAACTCTCTGACAGAAATAGAAGATCCCTTAAACTTCTTCTTGGCCTTCCACACAGCTGAGCGACCGTCTGCATGAGTGAACCAAACCAGAATTGGCCGGTGATGTTCGTGACTGGGCGTTCCGATCCTGTGGCATGAAGAGAAATGAGACGCGGATATATCTTTTAGCTCCAGGGTATTATTAATAGCATCAAGAACAACTGATGCACAGTTCTCCTGATTGGACTCTGCAATCCCTAGGAAGATGAGTGCTTTTCGCCGATGTCTTGTCTCAATATTATCGATTGTGTGAGAGCACTCAGCAATTTGCTTTCTCAATAGCCGCAGCATTTCAAACATGAGCTCTCTAAAGGTCCGGAACTCTTCAGCTACTCTGGCCATTTCTTTTCATTCATTTCTGGTTATTTCCTAACAATCCGAAAAGCTATTCCGTTTTACTACATGGTTAAAACAAATAAAAAAACCAGTTAAAATGACGGGCTGAACTTAAATAAAAATATTTGTGGATTTTTGTGCTTCTTATATCTCATATAAATTCAACTGCATAGATAAAGATAACGTATCGTTATCTTATAATAAACATTTACATATTTTGATTTCTGAGACATCCGTAAACTTTGAACTCGGGGCGGCGGCTGGTCTTTGAAATGAAGCTAAACCATTGTTGCTGCATGCGTTTAAAATTTGTTGCTCCGACTTTACATTGGCAATGGGATAGATAATAGAAAAATAATTACATGCAAGGAATTATGCCAACGCTATATTCTGTATACGTTGACAACTATCTAGAACATGTACGCTCTCCGAGTGGACGTTCGTAGTACCATGACGCAGTTACCGACTGTTACGCGTTTTAGTTGCGTTTGAAGCGCGTCGGTGCGTATAAGTAAAATACGTCGTCTCCAGGCTCCAATACCAAAAAGAATGTGCAACTGTAGAGTAAACTATTTAGGGTCAGTCCGACTTGGTTTTATATTAAAGTTCAATTTATGAATTGCACTGTCAAACCTAATGTAAGCTAATAATTATTGTTGTCAATTGAGTGTGGAGTGCTAATTTAAATATATCCATTAAAGATAATTGGCTGATAGCCGCGGGTCGGGTCGGTACGATATGATACTGAGACGCAGGATGTTATTTATTATATACAAATCATTGATTATAAAGAGAAATATAGACAACGTACATGTTATATAAAGTCAAGGAATTTGATTCATAAAATATATTGAATATATGTAGCTGTTAAAAATTATAATACGTAATATTTATATTATCTATTGCGTGAGTATGAAAAATGAAAAATATTTCTCAGAAATCATTGTGGCAGCACGCAGCAGAGAATATAAAGCACCTACGAGTTGCTCGCGCAACTTACACAACTTAATTATCTATTTTTTTCTAAGTTCTGTCATTAGTAACTTTTATAGTAAATATACTGCTTCTCAAACCATTATCTTCGAGGTGGAGTAAGTCCGAAATTTAAAAAAAGAACGATTATATTAATTCCTTAATATTTAAGCAATGTACTGTTTGATCTTCTAAAAGTCGTGAATCCTTATCCACAACATTATAATATAAAACACCATTGTTTATAAATTGATTGCCAAAATTAAACATCGAACGATTATAATACTCTAAGACCATGTCATACCACTCTATTGACCTACAATCACCCTTCACAGTAGCTGGAGTCGAACATGACCTCTGGACCCTTCGAAAAACAATTTTTATCAATATAATTTATGTCAAACGATTTACCTACATCGAAGCGCGTCCTGCATAAGCTTTGTTATCGTTACAACGCAGTTATGTAATTGGGTTTTTACCGTGACTGTTCAATACTTTGAACTCTACATTGACGCAATAAAAGCGATACGACCTTTTTTTTCATTGCCTTTAATGACTAGACGATCTTGCCGTTCGCCTGATTGTAAGCGATACGAGCGGCCATAAATAGTAGAAACACCATCCAACACCTTGAAATACAAAGTATTGTTTGGTATTCCCCTGCGCTAGCCAGCCTGAGACTTGAGGTGTAAAGTCTTATTTTGTCCAGTAGTTACACTGGCTACAAAGTCCTTCAAACCGGAACACAAATGTGACTACATACTGCTGCTTGGCGGCAGAAATAGACGTTACGGTGGTACAGGCGGACTTTCACATATGAGAGGTCTACCACCAGTAAAATTTTATTTGGACAAAGCAGTGACCCCAATGCACCTGATGGTAAGTGGGGTCCAGATAGTGTTGACGGACGAGAGATGTTTATCTCTCGCCTTTGAACATAATTATGCCGACGTATTAACATAATTTTAGCGTGGATACATCTCTACAACAGAGTATAAAAAAAAATTGTGCGATGCTTAAATGTATAAGCTTAATAGGAAGTGGAGTGGACTCCGGAGACCAAGATGGAGATGGCGGATTCAAATCCAGATGAATACTTTCTTTTAACATTACGATGTTACTTGTGTATTCATAATTATTAATTCTCTCTCGCTTTAACAATGTAGCAATATATGAGGAATCCTGCTAACATGACAATTCTCTATAAAAATATCTTAATTATATTGAGTATGTTAACGTATATTGGGCCAGTAATGTGGATTAAATTCTAAAACATCATAATGGTAGGATGCAAGGATCTAGCTTAGGGACAGTAAATAGAGATTACAGAATTGATACTGTTGAACTCATTTACGTGGGGAAATTACTTAATTTGGAAAATTGTATGCTCATAATGCCACCAATCTAGTCTTTATATAGTCTGCCATCCAGCCAGTGTTGAGAGCTTCATTGACTGCCCCGGTGGCTTAGTTGTAATTGTACACAGTACGAGTACGACTACCGCGCTGAGGTCTTGCGTTCGAATCCCGGATCGGGCCAAAATAATTATGACCTGGTTTTTCCATTTTAAAAATTATTCAATCGCAGATCGAAGTCAGGAAGTTGGCGGTGTGATACTCCCGTACTCGGAAAGCACGTAAAGCCGTTTGTCCTGCGCCTGATTTCTCTCCGGTCATGTCGGATCGCCGTCTCACCGGACTATGAGAGTGCACCTGTGTATTGCGCACACACTTGTGCACTATAATATATCCTGCGTACCTGGCTGATCTCCTTTGAGAATGGCCGCCGTGATTGAAATTCGGCTAGGAGGGATTGATTCATTCAGTAGGAGAGTTTTTCTCGACAACAAATTGACAGCGTCTGCGTGTCACCTTAACATAAATAATAAAATTAATTTTAAATTTACTAATAAACATGTTAACTTATACTAAGCAAAAAAAATAGCAAAATGCTCATACAAAATTACCGGACGCTAATAAGAATTATGTGCCGTCTATCGACATGGTTGATTAATATTCTTCGATTAATTGGATTTTTTTTATTTATGAACGCTACTGCGAGGCTTCACAAATCTTATGAAGACGTTAACGTCTGAGCCACGCTAATTTTATTCAAAACAGTAACAGTATACATGCATACTAATATTAAATGCGAAGTCTGTCTGTTGTGTTTGTACTACTGAACCACTAAACCGATTTGGATAAAATTTGGTACGTAAAAAGCTTGATTTTTGTGATTGTAAAGATATTTATAATCATGTTGGATATTGGAATCAATAGATTCCAAATCAAATCAAATCATTTTATTTGCGAATCCCTATCCTACTCCCTTTTCATTTTTTATCTCCGTAATGAACTTTACCCCTGAAGCCGCGGGCAAAATTTATTTCTGCATATTATAATAAATTTGTTACAGGTTTATGTCAGTACATTATAGATAGTAAAGACAATGTAAATTTCATCCCAGGAAAATATAAAGCAGGACTTTTACTCCGGAAAAATTTTCACACGCGGGCGGAGCCGCAAGTAATCGCTGGTTAGTAATATTTGAATAATATGTTCTTAATTTTAGGCCGTGTTCTCATTTAAAAAAGTTTACGCATAATATCATTGTGAAAAAAAAATGTTTACTTATATACTTATATTTCTAATACCATCCACGCACGTATTTAAGAGATAATTATTTTGAAATGTTTCCAATCATTTTGATGTGTAACTAAAATATAATTCCATAGCACATTTATTTATTTACAGTATCAAGATTAGCAATTTATGGTTTTTAAAACCCTATTATAAATTCAACTGAATGCAAGGATCATCTTACAGAAACAGAGTAGCATTGTATGAAAACTAATTCCGAACTAATCTCAAACGGGTCATTTAGTTCGGAGTCGCCGGATCATTTGCAACAAATTAATATAGCCGTGTGCGCAATTACTCCCTAATTAAAAATAACTTATTCATTTAGTATAAAACGCGAAGCGGCTCTTTGGCTCGTAATTGCTTAAATTAATCACTTTAATGTTGCGTGCCTGTTAATTTTCAGGCTACAGGGGCTGGCTTTGTGCTCTAAACGAGCCGAGACGAGGATTTGGTTCGACCGATGTGGGCAGTGATCAGTACGGTATCCTAGTATAGGAGTTTTTAGGTTTAGATGTAATATAGATGGAAATTATATTTTAATATTTTTTTATTAGGTTGTGCGAAATATTTTATTTGATTAAATCGTATATTTGTTATTTATAGTGATTTTTTATATAATATCTTCGTTGTAATTTATAAATATTTTATACTCGTTTTACACGAATAATGAAAAGGAACAGCCGTAATACCTATAAGACGAGTAATTTGCTCATCTAGTCATTTAGTTGTTTAAAAAATAACAATAACACATATTGAATAAGCGTGATATTATTACAAGTTCAGACAATACATTGCAAACCTTATTGAAATGGCGTAAAAATATATGTGTTCACTCAAAATTGCATCGTTATATATATAGACTTCTTCCATTACAAAATACTTCCCCATATAGAACTATAAAAATTAAATAAATACGAAAATCATGTAGTCATTTCTACATTACCGTATATATTTTTAAATAAATCACTGACTACCTCACTGTACCTCTGTATACACATCTAAGCGGGCAGAAGAAGGCACGCTCATTAGAAGCCATTCGGGCGTGCTGCGACGAAATATTTCGTTGGCTGTTCGCAACAGAATGCTATTTGTCATGATGCCAGCTGATTCTGCTATTTCCAAGTCAAAAAGGTGAACCGTTTTGTTAGTTGACGACGAGTGCAATTATATTCGTGTTCGCTGACGGACAATCAAACGTATACATTCATATGTCTGTCACTTGGTACAGACAATAACAGTCATTACATAGCTAATGCATTGTAGTTTGCGCTTGTGGTTAAGTGTATTAATTATTTTGTATTTATTGTTTGTATTTGTTTGTCGTCCACTTGGTTTATTGGTTATTATAGGCGTTAGGTCCTGAATTTAATACTCCAAGGATAATGCAGGCGGCGAGTTGTAAAAATTAAGTTCGATTATTTGCAAAATGCTTTAACGAATTCCTTATCCGATTTTTATATTGGAGTACCATTGTACCAATAGTAGAGAGCGCGAAAAAAGAGTAGAACTAATATAAAGTCATTCTCCTGGTTTCAGGAGTTCCACGATGACGGTAATTATTGACCTAACGTGTTTGTCTTCAGTTATCGAATCACTGAATAGAGATACTAGACCTTATCTAGATGGACTCATTGCCTAATAAACAGATTTGACTCACTATGATAGTTACTTGAACGCCCTATAGACTCAGCCACTAAGTTGAGCGGATGATTTAGATACAGGATTTCTATAGGAAATATGTTTTAGTTATAATAAGCAATTTGTAAGACGAACAAAACAGAAGCGGTACGTAAACTGACCTCTACAAACTCCACATCGCCTGAGACGTGCTTAAATGTCCTACATATAATGCAATTTACGCGGCGGACATAACAATTATCGCTAGTGACCGCTGGCTACTAAGAAACGTCCATTCACAAACAGAGACGAAATAAAAACATGATTCAACGTTTATCTGCGACACATTTCTCAATCATAAATAATTAATGATGGACATATAATTTATTGTCTATAATCATAATAATTATATTGTAACAATTATTGTTCCGTTAAAGGAGACATTAAGATAGCATACTCGTATCACAAGTCACGACCGAATACTCAGTATAATGAGATAAAATGTTATATTTCTGGAATTTTCTTTGTATTTGGACTGGGGGTGTTTTATTTTTTATATGTGTATGGCAGTGACCCCACTACATCTGATGGTAAGTGAAGTGGAGTCTAATAGAATGACGACTGACGACAGATTACGCGTGGGCAGTCGGCACAATTGTGCCGGACTATTGGAACCGGATATATACAGGTTGATCCCGGATAGAGACATACTTACGTGGACCACTATGGCGGGTTTTAACACGTTTTGTACGGTGGTTGTTATCCGGGCGAATATAAGATATATCCAACCACCAGTAAATTATTTTTTATAGTATGCAAAGGCAGGCTGTTCAATGCTGTATTAATTTAAATTATAAATAAATATTGTCATAGATATGCCAATAGATGGTGTTGTATAAAAACTATAAATAATTGAATGGCGATGTCAAGATTCGCTTACCAATATACATAAGATTTCAAATTCAAAGAAATAAATGTCTTTCTCACCGATATGTAAGTTTTATTTTAATACATTGCTGGATATTTTGGGGACGTTGAACACAGGCGAACTGGCTTGCAAGTGATCGCGTCGCCCATGTCCATTGTCATGGCATTGGCAAGCCACTGCCTACCCCCAAGACACTAGTACTACCTTCCGCCAAGCAGCTGTTGCCAATTAGTTAAGGTTTGCGGTTTAATTATTTGCGGTGTGCCAATCAGAGATTTTTCGAGGAAAATATTAACACCATTAAGGCGATACCTCAAGGTCCATTTTCATACATTTTGTTTCGGCTTTAATCTGGGTAACTAAACAAGTATTGGCAAGTAAAGAATTTAAATTCACGTCTAGTTAGTGATTAGTTCTCGCAGTTGAAAGAAAAACGTAAAAATAATTAATAATCATGGATATTTCTGCCTTTAAAATTTCGTCATATTAAATTTTAAAGGTCGAAATTCTTTACTTGCCAATACTTGTTTAGTTACCCAGATTAAAGCCGAAACAAAATGTATGAAAATGGACCTTGAGCTACCACCTTAATATAATTAGTGCCTTACCAGGCGGACAAAGTCAACCACAAACTATTTAAAGATATACTATAATTATTATACTAATAAATAATATATAGCAAAGTTTGTAGAGATGTTTATACACTACATTAGCTTGTGCACGCGGATTCACCCGCGTAGAAGAGTTTTTCTGCGATAAATAGCGCATCTCCTTCCCAGGGTCTCAAACTATCTCCATAGCAAATTTCATTAAAATCCGTCCGTTAGATTTTGAGGTAATGGCGTTCAGACAGAAGCGGCGGGAAATATTTTTATATAAGACTAGCTTCCGCCCGCAGCTTCGCCCGCGTGGATTTCGGGTTTCAAAAATGGAGGAGGTGCTCAATTTGTCGGGATGTTTTTTTAATTTATGGTGGTATGCAGGTGGTCCGATTGTCCGGTCAGGGTCTGATGATGGGATCCTGGTGAAATCGAAGGAACTTTTAACCATTAAGGTTGCACACGAAATGACGGAAGCTTAAAAAATGGAGTAACTTCTCCCGTTTTCCCAACATTTTCCATCACTGCTATGCTCCTATTAATTGTAGCGTGATGAAAAGTATACTATAACCAGCTCAGGAGTATGAAAAATAATTGTACCAAGTTAAGTTAAAATCCGTCGAGTAGTTTTTGTTTCTATAACGGTTATACAGACAGACAGACAAAAATTTTACTAATTGCATTTTTAGCATCAGTATCGATCCCTAATCACCCCCAGTTATTTTGGAAATATATTTCATGTACAGAATTGACCTCTCTACAGATTTATTATAAGTATAGATATGCAAAAGTAGCTCAAAAATTGTCCATAACGAAAACATGCATTTTAAAGTAAAACAAAAGAAATAATATCCTGAAGCCAACCAAATAACTAATGATATATTAAATTTTGTGACTGTTCAATTTAGTCGGGTCCGCGATATCACTTTTGTTGAGTTTCAGAACGCGACATTACATTATTATATTCTGTGCTCCAACGCACACTGCTTTGATGTTAGGAACACACCTACATTGCTTAGACAACAGTGAACTTTATACAATAGCAATAAAGCTCAAATTGACTCTACGTATTAGTTAGAAAACGTTTGTATGGGAAATAGAAAAATGCTGTTTTGAGGATTTTCCCGGCAATTATTCGAATTTTTCTCACCTTTTAAATCTTCCCTAGACCTCCACGAATAATTCAAGACCAAGATAAGATAAATCCGTTCAGCCGTTCTCGAGTTTTAGCGAGACTAACGAACAGCAATTCATTTTTATATATATAGATATAATTAGAATATACTAATAAAAATATTTTGTTAATTATAGCGTATAGATAGATAAAGTCCTAATAGGGTTTATTTTATACCAGAAGGTGCAGACCAGGATTTTCATTATGGGAAAAAAAAATGTCGCAGACGGAGGAATGATATTAACTTTTCATGTAGTTATAAGATTCCGCATGCCAACACGATTTTTTGTCTGTTATTCATTTTGTTTAATGAATTCGTGGAATATTTGGTATTTATTGCGTCGTAAAATTGATATTGCAGCCACCGTTGCACTGAAGCAATTCTTTATAAATATTCATTGGGATTTTTCCTAGATAGTATCTTTGTAAGACATGTTTATTATCTACATTACATATAAAATACATACAAGGAAAATGGTTAAATAATCAATAAAGATTATAATATGTGTTTGTGTTATAAAATTCCGAATACGGTAAATCCTAAGTTGTCAGTAAAATCTTAATTTACTAGCTCTAAATGGTAAAAGTCTGAAATTTCCGATAACCTACATTTTGAACTTTAGTCAGAAAATAGTCTTTTACTTATAAAATCCATATATTACCGACTCAAGTTGACGAATATTAAGAAATATTTATTTAACTCAAGATTTACCGATACACGGGAATTTACAATATTTAAGTATAATACGACATAGATAAGTAATGTAATATTAAAAAGCTTCACTTTTCCCATAAAAGGAGACTATTAATTGAGACATAAAGCAATTATTATCCATTTAAAGATCGTTCGTTAATGGATGTGGACACAATTGATCTAGGTTGAGGTTAGATCTCGATTTACCGATACTAGTATTTAGAGTTTTGAAAAGGAAATTAATAATGCATTATAGTGAAATTTCAAGGGTATGCTAAATTATAATATGATTAGTTAAAAAGGTACGATATTTTTTCTGGGATAGATAAAATTAAAACAAAGACTTGCATTAATATTCATCACGTTAAGTGACCTTAGGTTGCTCTATAAGTAGTGATACGTACTTAAATTATTAAATTGACATTATTAAGTATTGTATTTAGTTTTTTCTTAATTAGTTATACGTACCTTTAATTGCATTTAAATATCTTTGATTGCAGTAAGATTTGTCGTGACATTATGACAATTGCCTGTCTACATAATAAACAAATTACATTATGTTTACTGTTTAAAGGTTGTGATGTTTACAGGTTCGGACGTGTGTGTTTAGTGCCTACTTCAACAGTCCCACAGGTAACCTTGACTCTACAGTTCCAGGTTCTGGAACCAAGAGACTTTCTCAGGATACTCAAGCTCGAAAGACTTACGATGTGATTAGTAAAGTAGTAGAAACAAAGGAATTTTGATTCTAGAATATTCTGATTCTAACAAGGTCTACTCTCATGTATTGTGTCGGTTTGAGGAGCGATTCCCGAGCCTCGTCTTGTTACCATTTGCGAATGGACACATGGATACAAATACAATGAATGTATGCATAGCAAACTACCCACTTTTATCACCGTTTCGTTCCCGAGAATTTTTCCCCTTGTATAAGAATCAAACTGCAATTTTCGGGGTTAAAAGTAAATTATAATAATGAAGGATTTTCTTTCCATGAATGCCATGTTTCATCTAAATCCATTCAGGGGATAGCGTTCAGCTTTAACAAACAATTGCACATATATTTGTATTTATAATATAAATAGTTGTAAATTAAAAGATGCCTTTAAAGCAATTATATAGTACTTATTATTAAATGGCAAGTAATTGTGGTTAGGCAATGTTCCGTATGGTTTGCCGCGGGCTTTAATAGTTTCAAAGACTTCCTTGTTCCGGAGCATAGTATTTTATTTTTAGTAATGATATTTTAAAATGTTAATAACATTAATAATTACGAATATTGTAAGCAAGAGAACTTTTTTAAACCCCGCTCAGTAAAGATAGTAATGTCCAGTTGTTGATGTAAGCTATTAATGGTTATTTATACCGATTTTGCGCAGGTGTAGTACCTTCAACTGACATTGAAATGCTTTGGTCATCTTAACCCATTTTTACATAGGCCATATTTCTCTGCAATTACACTGATTACAACATCTTTAAAATTGCAAAAATAAAACACAATTTTGCTTAAATGTTGCTGATTGGCGGTATAAATAGACAATGCCATGGTACCTACATAGATAGAATCTTGCATACGAAAGAGTTGCCATCCCGTAATCACCAAAATTTCTACATTATAGAATAATAAATGGTATATTGGTAGATTTTGCATATACTGCATATTAAAGCGTTTACTACAATAAAGAAATGCCAAGTTGACACAAGTCAATGAGTGATAGAGTTGCGAGCTGAGTGGTTTATTGCTTCCTGCGGCCACAGAAGACAGATAAACCGCGCTATTTTCAGGCCACTGAATGAATGGACCGTTCTGAATGATTATTTTATCTGTGCGCCAATCTTAATTAACCGATACGCGTTGTATCGATAGACGAGTTGTGTGGGAATACTTTGTATGTTTATAGGCAAACATCGATTATGTTGCATAATCTGGATACTGGGGCATTTTTATGACTGACAAATCGATATCAGAATCGATCAATAGCTCATCACTACCAGTGTTCGCGCAGTCGCTTTATTGTTATTCTTTCTCATGCGTAATTTTATTTTTTTATATTGAATAATTAATAACGGACAACACTTCTAATATAAAGATTGTTTTTATAATATTAAATGACGAATCAGTACCATTTATTTATTTCTATGAGCTATGTTTGTAAACATGACTGCGTCATATTTTAAATTTTCAACTAGATTTCCCTTACGTCCGTTCTTATATTATAAGGTTTTTGTCACCTCCCTTATTTTAATTTTAAAATTAAACATCCATAAATTAATTAAGCTCGCGTGTCTCGTTAATTTAATTAATATTTATAATATTTAGAAACATTTGATTAGACGGTAGCCGGAATGCATGTTTATACAATATCAATTAAAAAAGTTCATTTGAATAAGTGATCCGTTGATAGGGACGTGAATATTTTTAATGATTCTCGATTTTGGAACTATTAAATGTGAATATTAAATTTTATTATTGGTCATTTAAAAAGGTTGACACGTCTTAACACGGTTACGTGCGGCTTCTTTGTAGAGGTGAAGCCGTGAAAGACGATCGACAAGTCTGGGGTGGGGTCTCACTGAAAGCGGACTGACACTTTATAGAGGCTCAAGGATAATAATGAATTTGTATCATATTTGTACGTGTGAGTAGTTCTAGATAAGAGTTTGTTTACAAATAATAATGATTATTATAGGGGTAGAAATTGAAAGATTACCTCTTACAAAGAACACATATAAATCGCTTGTAAGAAATAAGCTCTGGAATTACTAAAATTAATTTACTCACAAAGCCACAATTTCTATTAGTAACTTACGCTATAAACTATATTTTTTATTTAAGAAAAGGCATTAACGTAAGTGGAACCATGAGGGAGATATAGTGTAATATTTTGTTAATATATAAACTTCCTTATACTTAGAATCTACGTAATATTAAATACGTGAACCAGTGTACGCATTACAGCGGTATATATCAATAGAAATGCGAAATTAATTATACCAATGCGACCAATTATATTAAATTACGCTTACGATTTTATAGTCGGTTAATTTGTTTACTTCTTAACATCAATATCAATTAAAACTTAAGTAAGCGGTTTGCGTAATTTTCTTGATTTGTTTTTGCAATTCAACGAGTGTTGATGGTAAATATGTGATATAATGGCATTGAATATAATGATACTATAATTAATATACCGGAAAATTCATAATTTTATTCTGAAATTTACTTTTTGTTTTAACACTGTAAACATGTATAATGACGGCTAGATTTGATGGTAAGTACGTACAGTCTAGGCCAAATACAGTTATGTTGGTTATTCGGTTCCAGAAAAAATTATCTATATACTAAGTATATTATAGTTTATGCTGACAAAATCACTCTTATTAACTTAATATTTTAATTACGAAAGTTAGTGAAGGCATTATTTTTTTTATTTTTAAAATAAATACTGAAGTTGAACGGACTAGCCTATATTTTTATCTGAAAAAATACAACTGGACTTTTATTCTGGGTAAGGTTTTTTGCTTTCATCTCTGTGACGCCGGGACAATAATTTAGGTAGCATATAATAATTGAACTATAGAAAGTTATTTATATTCATCGCCGAAACTAACACCACGTAACAAGCAGTCAATAACCGAGCAATCAAATCCACAACGGAGGGTTAAAACCGATATTGGGCCTCAAACAAACATAAAAACGGATAGTAAAGTTTTACGAGCAGCGATTTAGTGGTCTCAGTGAACTATGAAGTTTTGGGAGCCGAGGAGAGCGGGGATGTGTTAGCCGAGATCCCATTCTGATAACATTTACGCTGAAAAGTCTTTATGTGTAGTGTTAAATGTACTTATGTTCAATATAAATATTTTATTAAAAATCAAGGAACTCGATCGTTCACAGAAGAAAATTCCAATTTCAAAATTATTTTATTACTGTATGCTTCGTTTAGAACATCGGCGAATAATTCGCCGAATAACTTGGCGAATAAATGTGACTTTAAATTATAATTATAATATACCCGAATGTTTACTCCCTCGTCTTTGTGACTATTCGTTTGTATTCGGCGAGTATGCAGATCGGGGTTAAGTTATACTGATTTTTCTTAAGGCGATACCTCAAGGTCCATTTTCATACATTTTGTTTCACCTTTAATCTGAGTAACTAAACAAGTATTGGCAAGTAAAGAATTTAAATTCACGTCTAGTTAGTGATTAGTTCTCGCAGTTGAAGAAAAACGTAAAAATAATTAATAATCATGGATATTTCGGCCTTTAAAATTTAATATGACGAAATTTTAAAGGCAGAAATATCCATGATTATTAATTATTTTTACGTTTTTCTTCAACTGCGAGAACTAATCACTAACTAGACGTGAATTTAAATTCTTTACTTGCCAATACTTGTTTAGTTACCCAGATTAAAGGTGAAACAAAATGTATGAAAATGGACCTTGAGGTATCGCGTTAATATAAATATTTTGTCAACATTGATAACGTAACCTAATAAATCCGAATTTATAACAATTGTTCGTTTAAAGTAAGCTTAAGACCAGTATGACGTACAGGCAGCCACATAAGGAGTTGAAAAAATTTAAAAGTTCAAATCGCTTATACACCTTAAATTTAAAAAAAATCCTGTGTGATATACAGCATATCCTTTTTTATTTTTGAGAAATGAAAAAAAAATAAATAAAAAAGATATATAAGCGATTTCAAGTTTTGAATTTATTAAGCTACTGGATGAATAGTATCAGCGTAATACTGACACATTTTCAATGTATATTATATACTAGATATATAATGAAAAACCACAGTTAACATCATAATACCTCAAAAATAATGATCGATACCAACTGTAAAGGTGAGTTCATAAATTTACAAAAAAGTCTATATGCGTTTTTCAATAGGACGAAGCTGTGAAAGCCTAACCAAACAGCCGCTTAATTAAATTAATAGCGAAAGCTAACATTAATCGCTGACTGAAACAACACCTGCTTGCCACAAGGTGAACTAATGTCCTAATTCCTATGCATTAATTGTCAAAACATTAGAATATCAACCGAGCATGTGTTTTGTAAATTCCTTGTTTGTTTTTAGTTTTAATTTTAACTCCGCCGTTTCGATACATTGTAGTGTCCATTCATGCATAAAATGTTGTTGTGTCTAATGAAACAATGTGAATTATGCCTTTAAAGATGATTAATTTGTTATTATTACAATTTGTATTTATACAAAATGATTCAAAATGCTTCAATTGCGTCAAAAAATAATTTAATAAATACGAATTTATTACTTGTATAATCCTGGGTAATATACAATGTTATGATACGATCATGAACCTATTTCCTGATTCACAGTAAACATAGTTTGTGTTCTAAGAAGTTGACAATTCTATGTCAATATTTTAAGAAGAGTTACCTTATTTATTAGATCGAAACCAGTAATGGACATGTAATAATTATAATAAATAATAATATAATAACCAAGAGCATGTCAGATCATACCGAGTCGTTTCGTAGTTATAACAAATAATAAAGTTAACAAAATCGTAGTTTAAATTCATACCGTTTTTATATTAGCTATAAAAAATGTTAAAAACGCTCATTTTACAGTAAACATTATATTAGAAAAATAATTACAGAATACAATTTCAGACATTTTTTGACAACGTCCAACCAACAAGAACTCTATGTATTTTTATATAAAATTCATACTGTCGTTATATTAAACTTTACAGCGTATATAACAGAATAAATTGAGTACTTTTTATTTTTTAATTATTTCGGTGGTACCTGATTATAGTTTTCCCTTATAGCTATTAATGATCAATATATTTTTGCACTATAGTCATCAGTTTAAAGGTGCTAGGCATAAAACTTCAAGAGTCTTAAGTCACTCTAAAAAAGAGTTGTATTTGCTCTGAATAATCATAATAATTTATCCCTATATTAGAATACTGCAAAAGGTCAGACAACATACTTTATTGTAAATTTGTAACTAGTTACGTATGTTTACGACTTGAGTCGGAAATGAAAATTATTATGTCGGCATTAGTTTATTTTTTATAGTTGTTTATGATCCGAAACGTATTACTTCACACTATTGAAGACTTAATCAGCTCATTTTTATATAGTTTCGAGTAATTATTGACTTTATATGGGTCTTCGAGTTACGAATCGAATAAGTACCTAGTTATGATAGAAGGGCAAAGATTTTTTATGTATAAGCCGGCAATCAAGAAATTAGTCTGTCGTTGTTTAATGACCCCTATAGCACCTAAGAAATTATTTTAAATAGTAGGTAACTAACATAATTGGAGAAACGTGCTTTTGTTACCTTAACATACACCCCTACCTACCCTGATAGGGAAAAACCATGATGCTATATTAGTGATGACAATATTCAACGGTATTAAAATAGTTAGGTTAAAAAACCGATATGGTTTAAAGAACGTGTGAGTGCCGAGTGCTGAGTGCCCACCCAAACAAAAATGTTTCCTAGTAAACGAGCCGCCTCATTATACCAATTAACTGAGAAATATAACCGAAAAACTTTATCTCCCGCCGGGATTTAAGGGATAGGCGGGGACGGTTTCAACTCACTTCACATTAGTATGTATACATGCTGAGCAGATTATTCTGTTTTCTACGGAATAGGCTGAAAACACCTAAGTCGGCCACTACATTTTAATAGACTCTCATCAGCCTACAACTGTCCACTGCTGACCATAGGCCTCCTCTAGAGTCCGCCACGTTGCTCGGTCCTCCGCTCTTCTCATCCATTTTAATAGACTACAATATAGAAATAGGTATGGAGACATTGATGGCCGGCCAATTTTGATATCAATATTTCAAGATATTAGATTTAATAAAAGCTATAGTCTGAAACAGTCCTGTATCAAAGAAACACGTGAGTCGGCCACTACATCTTAATAGGCTACAATATTGAAATAGTTATCTAGACATTAATAGCCGGCCAATTTTTATATCAATATTTCAAGATATTAGATTTAATAAAAGCTACATAGTCCTGTAACAAAGATGGAATGAGCTTTTTAATTATCAATTCAATCACATCTCGTAATAAGTTATTTCTGTAAACAGTTTTATTGGTCACAACATTTTATCTAGTAAACAATAATATTACCCCTTCTTGGTGTAACTTTTCGCTCGTGGCTAATTTAATTGCGATATTTGGTCACATTTTTACATTAACATCATTTAATCAATAGCATTATTAGCCTTCATTCAAACGTAGAGGGAATGGTTTACAAAATTGAATACAAAATAAAGAGAGAGCTCTAAGAGCGGTACGCTTCGCCTTAAGACGGCACCACCAAAGTGTCGTGACGTTTTATTCAATATAAACTTTTATCGACGAATCTACATATATATTTATTTTTATGTCTCTATTCGGCTTTTTTCCGGTAGCGGTTAATAGTTTAAAGTCATTAATGTTAATTTAAAATTCAATCGTTTATCTCGCATTAGTTTTATGAACTATAAACTCGATCCGGCCACAATTTGTAAGCGAAAATTCGAGTCGGGTATTTCTGTTTAATTTACGATTATTTTGTGTACAAGCCAGTTTTTACTCTTTCTTGTGTAATATATCGGATGGTTTGAGGAAACCTTAATTTACCAGATTGATGTGATAACTAATTGGATGTTTGTTTAAGTCACGATTTTATATTTTGATTTGAGGATTGAGGACAAGTAATTCGAAAAATATTGTTATTAATTGTAATTGAGAAGTAGTTCATTTAATGACTTTTATGTATACTACACTAAATCGCTTTAAAACGTCTTTTTCAGAATTTGATAACATAATCATTGTTTTGTGGATAACGGTCTTTTTCTAGATTGTGAAACTCTTCCGCTTTGGTAACTGCTCTCTTTCTCTATAAATACCTCGGTTTTCTTCGGCTGTCGGGTGCGATTGATAAGGTTCATTGAGATTGCTGGGCACGCACCACGGGAGTCGTGAGCATTTACTGAACCGACCCGATATGGGAAACAGCGCGGTGTGGTCTTGATTTTTTAACCACTTTTAGGGACACCAAGGAATCCTCCCATAACAAGCAAGGGAAGAGGTAGCGTACTTCCTAAAATGTATACATGATGGATATTTGGGTCCCTATACAAGTTACTATTATACCACAGGCTAAGCATACGTAGTAGTACTATATACTACATCGATGGGCTATAGTGTGTTAAACACTAATTTACCATCTTTATGGACATATCCTGATGTTGCATTTTGTTATGTCATTCCAGGTCAGTTTATAATGATTAATATGCAAATATAATGTAGCCAAATATAACCAAGTATAATTAAATTCTCGTTTTCCTTGACTTTTTTTATTTAGATACGATCATAAGACAAAAGGTGATCAGTTATTAATATTGAATTAGGTGAAGACATATTTAGTGAATGTAGTGTTAAATAAAAACCTACTGATGTTTTCTTATTATTCAAGTGCGGTTGACAAGACTACCATAAAATATTCTTTGCTAGTTGCTAGTAATTTCTTTTATTATAGCATTAATGTTTACTTAACAAAACTTTTGACTAATTAATGCAGGTAATAGATATAAAAAATGATAGGAGAAGGTTGAAGCCACTGCCTACCATAGAAGTTGTGTCAACTCCCACGCAAAATATCGTGCGATCGTGCGTATGCGCAGGGGAATTCATTTCAAATAGGGACTAGTTTTTGCTTAAAAAATGTTTTAGATATATATTTTGTTGTACCCAATTAAATAATTGGGTCAATGAATGAAATTAAATAATATGAAAACTAACTTCTTATGTCTCACGGTGACACGCACGGTATAGCGTGTTAGCGTCACGCAGTACTTTATAATTCAATGTTCTAATTTGTGTTTGTTAGGTTTATGAACCACAATCGCGACGCTCACCATAAGGTTAAAAGTTGCTCGTCTTGTCATTCATTTGCATTTTAAAAGACAAAGTAGGTTATTTGTTTTTTTTTTTATAACTAATGATCCCAATGACTGGAAGAAAAGAGCGAAGTTTAGATGCTATAAAAGGTTTAGCACTTCGAACTTTCTTGATGTTACAGTTTATAATAGTTTCTTGTTTTAGCTCAATAATACAAAATTAAATTAAAAGAGATTTATAAATTGTTCTATCTGCCGAAAATGTAATACAGATTTCAGTCGCGAGTAACGTCGCGTACGCATACAAGTAAACGTAATTAAAAGTATCTCATTGAACGAGCGGGCCGTGTGTACGATAAGTAATTGCCGGCTAAGTGGGTTATTAGTAAGTGAAACCGCTTGTTAAAATACTTCCTTCTTGCAATGTTTACCCCGGTTTCTGGGTATGTCTCATTATTGAACGTTGCATGAGAGTATGCCTATATGATTTTAATCGTAGTTTCTCTAAAGAGTCACTCTTATTATGTTGGCAACATATTACATGGAACTTGCGATGTGAACGCCATTCCTAGGCCGGAACAGTGAGTGAAGTCTTGACCATGAACCACTTAGGCAACGAAATTTGCATCATGTTTTCCAAAATCAGTTTAATTTCCCGGGATTTATTGGATTTTTTTTAAATACGGGCCCTGCCTATTAGTAATGTTATATACCATAATGTGGTGATAAGCTCGAACCCTATGACCTTACATCAGGGCACAGAAATAATTTCGGCGAAATGGAACTATCGTTTCGACATACATTTTATCATAATACATCTTTGGCGGTGTAAAGTTAGTTTCAAATTCGGTCGCCGCCATTGTTATCGAAGATTAAAGGCTGAAAAGTAACAGAGGCTGAGGAACTAACTTCGGACCGGTACAGCAGCTATATAGCGCGACATGTTTTTGAAATTAGCTACGATTCAACGCGATACAATCTCAATGACGAAATTATTCTTGTAGCCCAAAAATTGTTGAAATAAAACATTCAAATAAATTTTGAAAATTTTATACAGTTCAATGACTTATTCAATTGAAAATAAATAAACGCTAATCACGATAATAGATATCGTGTTGAACTGTAATTAACAATGTGGATAATTCATTAGTAAAACGCAACATTGTTCTAAGTGTTATAATCGTATTCGAGTCAGTTCGTCTTCATTTGAACGTCAATCATAGAAGTAAAGATCACTGTTCAGAATCGATTCTATTTTATACTGTTCTGTATATAATACAGTGTTGAATAAACCTATAAAGAAATTCGTAAAAAATTTCCTACATGTGGTTACTTTATACGTATAATTATGACCATTAAGTATGGTCAGTTTTCCCTTCACACTTGACTTAGGAAGGAAAGGATACCTATGTGCTAATATTCTTGTAAAAAAGATCATATATTTTATAATTATTTAGGAAGAGAATCGAATACTGAATACCTTTCTTAAGTAGGTCCAGCGACTCAACTTACGTAGGTACTGTATAATACGAAATGGAACAGCAATCTATTCACGTTGGTTTTCTGTGAGATAGCTGTAGTATTAAGTCGTGTCGTCCCAGTCCTGTTGTGGACAACTGTCTACTGCGTGATAATGGCTTAATTTTTTATGTCTAATATATGACAATATAAGTAATTTAGTTCTTCAAAAAAATATTACTAAAATTAATTGTTATATTTCCTGTAAGTTGCAACAATGATTGTTTCCGGCGGTATTTAAACATAATTGATTATTCTGACCGGTGACCGGCTGATACAACGTAGCAAACCGAACAAGTTAATTTCGTAATACATTTAACGTAATTGATGCATAATATACAATATCGAAACATTGTACATATTATTTTTTAGGTAAAAAAATGAACAAGTATACTTACATCTCATATTATCATTGAAAATAAAATTATTTCTTAAATATATTGTTCTTTTTCATTCAGATAAGTGCTATGCTGTTAATTTGTTCCGTTATCCAACTGTTGAACGATGTAGAAGTTGAAGCAATTGTCAGTTTTATTTTATTTTATTTTAATTTATTCGGAAAACAAACAGTATCTTAACTAATAATACTGACAATATACAATCGTTGTTTAAATACCATTTACATGTTTTCGCATGTTACTAGGAATACAATATGCTTGCTTAATTGTAACTACATAAATGTAATAAATAAGAAATATATAAAAATATTAGATTTTTTGACAATTTTACGAAACTATACAACCATTAACAAAAAAATAGAATTGAATTAATACAGTCAAAGAACCGAATCAAACCAGTCATTCGCTATAGTGCGTTTAAATATGTTTGAACTTGAGTTAAATAGATCTAAAGCTGGGAAATCATCAAGATCATTAAAGAAATTGGCAGATCTTATGAAGAATGAATTTTGTCTGTAATTAGTGGCACTATGAGTAACGTGAAGCAGTTTAGTTCGTCTAATTATTTTAGTAGGAACTCGCAAGTGAATCTTAGAGAGAAGTAAGGGAGAATCGATTTTGCCTTGAATTAATTTGACCAGTAAAGAAATATCCCCCACTTTCCTTCTTATTGATAATGGAAGAATGTGGTGTCTTTTACATCTCGTCTCGTAGTTCAAGTCATGGTTTGCACTTTTGAGTTCCAATAATAATCATATTATGAAAACTAAATATTATCAACCGCCATTTTGTGACATCTAATGCAATAAGTTGATGGCATTTCCGCACCATATGGCAATGCCTTTCGAATTATGTAAGTATCATTCCAATTTCTACTAGGAGTATGAATCGTGAGGTTTTGGATTCCATTTTTAGTTTAAATACTTTTTGTATTGTAATAATCTGAACCGCTCAGGCTTTATGGGAGTAAATTTTTCTCTAGACTTGTAACTGCCAAATATGAGATAAAACTATCGCAGTTGACAAAATGCTCTCAAAAACATCAAAGTGCATACGAAGCTGAACTTAAACAATCCGATAGTCCATAACAAAATAATCAAAGGTTATCAGTGCTACCGACATAACAATAATAATTGGACTGCGAAGAAATTCATGAACGCATACATTTTTAATATCGTCACGATAAGCGAGGCAAATGTCACTTCTCCGAATGCCTATCAGCACCTACTTTAATTGTTATAAAAATGAATGCTATTATAATTTTACGATCCTGTAAGTATTATTAGGTCAAAATTTGTGTGATTTTTTTGGTTCACTATCGACTTTTTTATTAGATCGTAAATTTTTTGTTGTTTGTTTATGTTTACTTTTTTAATTACCTTTTACTAACAAACCCGCCCTGTTGTTTAATGGAGTATAAGTCTCTGGCCCGTAATCTCTATGTAAAAACTATATCGCATTACTCAGTTGCTTTATTTTTAAATGAAGGATTATCCGAGTTGGTTCAAGAACATTCTACGTTGGTTTAATACGTCATATGTTTATTAAGAATATTAAAAAATATGACCCAAATTATTTCCAGAGTTAATTCATTTTAATACTTTTTTAAAGCATAAGAAATCGTTTGCTTGAGGTCGCGGCAAATCTCCTTTAAGAGCAAAACTGATAAGTCTGTTATAAAATTAGCTCACAAACAATATTTGTACATTTCTTCGGGCTCAATTAGTTTAAAAAAATAAAAAACCTGTACAGTTTTTCCTTTAAGCTCCAATTGTAATCAGTTATTTATAGTTTTAAAAAATATACTTATCTAATAACTGTTCTGCTTAATTAGTCCGTATCAACAGAAGCCACAAAAAAGCAGATTATATGAAACTACATATCGGTTCCATATTACGGTGACCCAAAGATAACATGTATGCAATAACTTTTAATTTTATTGCAATTACTGTACACAATAATTAACGTTTTATTATACATTAAAAACGATAAAACGATGTTTTTCATTCCTCTCTCAGTCGGCACATTTAGTTAATTTTATGGTTTTCGATAAAAATATATTAATTGAATAGTTTTGTTGTTATACTGATGTTTAAATGTAATAAACACATTGTGACATCATCATACAATATTTTTTATATTACTAGGAAATATAAATATCTTTTTGATGATTTGTATCAGGGAATAAAGAATACAATAGCCATTTTCTAGGCCTTACAGTATGCACGCGGTCTTGATAACTTAACAATAATATTGTTTTATTATTTGATAATCTTGTTTAAGCGTTAACAGGTGGTTAAGAATTGCTTAAATAGCTGTCAAAAACAACACCTACTCCTAATTTAAACCTTATTAAGAGGCAAGATGGCGGGTTTTGACTTACAGCTGATCTAGCCAATTTGTAATTTAACTAAGCATAGAGTTGCGGATTTTTTATAACTAAGACTGATAATATGGTAATTAGAATATTGATCCGATTGTATCGTACTGCATTTCAATTTAGTTTAAAGTACGCCGCAAGTTTTAAAATTTCATGTGAATAGGCTCTTACTCGTTTTTACCAACAAAAAATCCAATCACACTAAATATAACATTACGTCGGTGACCGTAAAACAGATAATTTTAGAATAGTTTCGGTAAATTTAAAAGAGATAAATGTTTTTATTTTTCCAATAGTTATTAACTTTTGAAAGTTGTGTGATAACAATTTTACGATCCATAAATGGATTGTTGGAGATGAGTCAAACTGGAAACTTCATAAGGATTAAATTAGTGGAAATATTTTAATTGAAACACATACCTACCTAAAATCAAGACATTTATCAAGTACTCAATGTAATTTAGAGGCCTGAAGTAAGTATTTCTGTAACGAGAATGAAAGTAGGTATCAGCTGTTTCTTTCATTAGTTTTCTTTCTTGATAGGTATAGAGATAGTAAGACTATCACTGAATCTACATGACATGTTAACTCCTACCTAATTTACAAGTGCAATATATCAACACGCAAAGCCAACCAATACTTGACTTAACCGATATTGCATAATAACAGTGGCGAAGGGTGCATTTTCCGAAAGGAATTGAACACAAAATATCGACAGTTGAAATTGACTTACGCGAATTTTTTGAGACACTTTCATACATATTTAAAATCGGCACTTTTTTTTACGTTTTTAGACCTAGTTAAAAATAAAAAAAAATGACGCTTAAGTCGTGTCAGCCTTTTAACCGTTGGTATGGATACTAATATACATAATGTGGCCTGCGATTAGATTTTATATAAATTACGAAAGGGAAGCCGAAAGGAATCGGGTTATATGGACTTACCGCCAATGCACACTAAGCCTTGTTCCGCGTATCAACTGACATATAAGTGCGTTTTGTGGCCTAGATCGCTGCTTACCTACCAGTATATACAAGCTATATGTGCGTACATGGAAGCGGCGATATTCGTTGTGTTGTGTTGTGTTAGTTGGGTGTGGAACGGACTGCCAAGACGAATGTCCGCAGGTTCAAATCCCAAGGGCACACACCTCTGACTTTTCTAAAAATCATGTGTGTATTCTTTGTGAATTATCGCTTGCTTTAACGGTGAAGGAAAACATCGTGAGGATACCTGCACATCTGAGAAGTTCTCTATAGGAATTTCGAAGGAGTGTGAATTCTACCAATCCGCACTGGGCCAGCGTGGTGGACTAAGGCCTAATCCCTCTCAGTGGTAGAGGAGGCCCGTTCTCAGCAGTGGGCAAGTATATAATACAGAGCTGATTTTATTATATACTAGCTTCCGCTCGCAGCTTCGCCCGCGTGGATTTCGGACTTCAAAAATGGAGCCGGTCGCGAACGTTCGAGAATGTTCGTTTTACGAAGCTACTCGCTACGTGATTCGCCAGCCTCTAGGTGCCAAGCAAGCCGCCTGCCTGTGCGTTCGCGACCTTAAATATATACAAAAATAATCCTTATAGCATGATTCAGTATTCACGCATGATGGCTTATTATTAGCGTATTTCATGTATAACTTTGGTGTTTCTATACCGATTTCTATGATTCTTTTTTATAGAATATTTAATAATGTTAACTTTTTTAATTAGGGATGACTGAGAGTGTTATAAACGTAAGAGTAGACAAATATAATGAGAAAGCTTCGAACTGCTAAGCTATCGGGAGTTACACGTGTTATTGTAAGTCAACCATAAAAGATAGACATATGCCGTCGTGGGATATTTTTTACATAATTTTAAGGAGAACATTTCCGTCATACATGATTTCTGTGTAGCTTTAACCATTAAGGTTGCACACGCGACGGAAGCTTAAAAAATGGAGTAACTTCTCCCGTTTTCCCAACATTTCCCTTCACTGCTCTGCTCTTATTAATTGTAGCGTGATGAAAAGTATACTATAACCAGCACAGGAGTATGACAAATAATTGTACCATTGTACTAAGTTTCGTTAAAATCCGTCGAGTAGTTTTTGTTTCTATAACGGTTATACAGACAGACAGACAGACAAAAATTTTACTAATTGCATTTTTGGCATCAGTATCGATCCCTAATCACCCCCTGATAGTTATTTTGGAAATATATTTCATGTACAGAATTGACCTCTCTACAGATTTATTATAAGTATATAGATATATAGATTATTATGTGCGTACATACATATGCCAGCTGATATCTACTGCGCCTGCGTGCGCTCAACCGTTACTTGCATATGAAACGAATTTGTACGCGCTCATTCGAAGTTAATGTAATTACTGGAATATGATACAAGTAGCCTAATGAATTTGAATTAGTGATATTAGTGGATATTCTTTGTACCTTTGAGTACAGATTTTAGTACAAATATTTAGACTAAATTTATGATGACCATAATTAATATTTATACTTATATTAATTTATCCATTAATATGATAAATGGACAAGTTTAATAGATTACTTTGCGATTGTGTTTATTGGTATTTAATTGTACACCTGCCTTTATACTATATTGCCGAATACGAAATAAATATAGTTTTAATAGCCAATTTGTTCGGTCTACTGATTACGTTACGACACTGCAATGTCTTGAAAAGAAATAAAATATACCATAAATCAATTGCTACTAAATTACGTAAAAGCCATTTTATGTTTTCCATTGGAAATGTTTTATGTATGATATGAATAAGGTTCTTAATTAATTATCGCTTATATGTTGACTTTAATTAAATTATTTTATTTTATTTGAATTTAAATAGTTATGCTTTTCTTGTTATTAATGTTAATAAGTCTACAGTGTAACCTTCCGAACCTATCTTAAGATATTTACAGGCCAACAACTTTACTTCTAGTTAATGCGACGTAGACAGTTCTCTACCAGTTGCTAAGGGTGACATTTTTCAAAAGGTAACCCGAGACAAAAAATGCCTTAGTTAACACATCATGACCAATTTAACAGAATACAAAAACTAAGACAAACGTAAATAAACCTAAAAGGGAAGCCGATAGGAATCAATTTGTACTGACGCTTCGCCGCTGAGATCTGCTGAATATTTGGCCTTGTAAATGGGTCGTATTCTATCCAAATAAATTCTAGAATATTATTGAAGAGCTGTACTTAACGATAACCTCAAACAATGTGAAATAATTAATGCAAAATGATACTAAAAGATAAAACATAATATTAAATCCCATTACATAACCAATTGCAATTTGAAGTTCAACAAGTTCTCGTTAACAAAGTGTTGGATAACCCTCATTCGCGAACGGTGTCTTTCTGACCCAACAAGGCAAGGTTTTATTACTAATTAACCATATCGCGGATGCCGGTGCGTCCGTGCCCGGTGCCAATCGCTGTCAACTTGTCAACTGTTTGAGTTAACCTGGCGACGCTGCATGGGTATAAACGATCCTCTTTCTTTTTTTTTGGTTTATATTCTTACGAGGACCTAGCATTTAAGGCACCAATTAGGCGCAGAATGTGGCTTAAATGAATTGGAAATGGCGAGTAACGGAAAATATATACAGTGGATTTTCAAGTTTAATTTTGTTCGACCCCTCGTGCACAGTAAAACGCAACCAAATGTAAAAAATTGTAAGTTATATTATATCAAGGAATTATATGCATGTGATACATATATATTATAGCATGAGTAGTATTTTAAAGAACTCATTATACACGTAAATAATTATGTATTTTAAAAGAAAAATGTAAGCCAAAAATGTTAAAACAAAAAGTTGGAATGCATTCATTTATTAAGTATACCACACATAAACTGTATGGAATCGATTGGATAAAAATTCCTATTCGCTAATTAAGCACCGACTTACTCGTAGAAATTTTACCGCGGAAATTATACAAATTGCCATTTAAGACGTCTTAAAATTCCCGGCAGTCAATATCGAAACCATAAAATGAACAGTTACACGAAAATCATGTTTTTTAACCAAACATAAACACTCATTAAAGGGTTAAAAGCAGTACCTTAACGAGCTGTCGCTACTGTGTGAGTGCTCCAACTGGTACCAACAACTTTTTATTTTGATACCGTGTTAACAGGCGTCCCTTTCGCACGCGCCTGGTTGTTATATCTCTTTCTCGATCGCACAATGCAATTAACACTCTCTGTATACAGTAGCAATGGAAGAAATTAGTTAAGAGAGACTCGGTCCCATTTTTGTAGTTTGTGTCAACGGGTTTCGTGTAGCGGAGCGTTTTTTGTCCACCATTTTAATTTTATACTTTTTTTCGAATGGCCTGTCATTAGCAGTCGCGTTATTGCGTTGAGGGTTAAATTATTACATGATGTATTGCGTATTGTTTTGTTTTCTACCTACCGCGGCGAGGTGCAAATATTTAAAAGTTGCCATATAATATCATATTATTGAGTTTAATTGCCATATTCTTTTTAATTAAAAATAAAAGATTTTCTGCAAGTTTTTATTGATAAGCAGGTTTTATAGCTGCTATAAATGTGAGGCGATTAATGCATGTGTTGGTCATTCGTCGAGACATTTTAAAGGTCTTAAAATAGTGTTACGTAATAAATACCAACATATTTCAGACATCTACGTTGCCTTTTCTATTTTACAGTTATATTATTTTAAGACCATGACCATTTAAGGCCATGACAGAGTATATTCCTACTTCAAAGTTTGGCAACGCATTAAAGATTTTTGTGGTGTTATGAATATATGTGGTAGTTGATACTCATTTACCATCAGGTGACGCATATGCTCGGTTTAATTTCTTTTGCAAAAAGGGGACAAGAGGTACCAGCCTTTAAAACAAAACATAAAGTAGCTATACTTATAGTGATTCTAGTAGACCCACAAACGCACAATTTATTTGCCGTGAGTTGAATTAATAAACTATTGTATGGAGGAAAAAATTACTCAACTAACCTATTAGCAGCGGAATCGATAACTACGGTAATTAGCTGTTTGGGGTTCAGTGGTCTAATGGAAATGTTTATGAAGACTTGCGAAAAAACTTTAGATTCGTGGATTCTAAGTATTGACAGCGTAGTTAGTGTCGATATTTGGATATAAATTTTCATTTGATAAAAAGTCTGAGATAAAATTTTAGTAGGCAAAAGACTTCAGGAAGTAAGTACCTACGTAATTTACAAACACTCTTTTAGTACGTAGTACACGTAGTTTTTAGGTTAATATTTTTTTAAAAATATGTACTAAATGTATACAAAAGTATTTTCATTTCACGAAACATTTTTTGAAATTACTTAAGCATCCTCCTAAACTATCAATATCTGTAGCCAAGGTCAATATTAATCTGTTGCATGAAATCGCGTGCATCTTGTATCAATTACTTACAAATTAGTGCAAACAATGATATATTATAAAGTAAAATTATGACGATGATAATGATGGTGTCAATTTTCTGAATCTTGTTTCCATTTTAAAGACAATATTGATTAAGGATTTTTTGCGATATTTTGTTTAATTTTAATTATACTCCCGACATTTTGTCACGTTAAGCATTATTAATTTCTTATAAAATAAAACATGATTTGGAAATTATTTTTATATTATTAGTTATGACACAGCCCAAAGTGGCTTGGATTTTAAATAGGTATTTTTGGGATATTTTCGTCATTATCGGCACACTGATTTATTAATTTCATAATCTCACCTTCACTGATCTTAAGTTTCATTTCGTCTTGTTTATTTCCACGAATTCTCAATTCATCAGATTTGAACATTTTTCTAGTACATTTTATATCATAATCATATTGTATAGTATAAACTAAAAAGAGATTGTAATGATAGTGCTAAGCAGTTGTCATTGCCTACAGCGAGGCTCTTTTAACAAAATAGCGTGGTTTTACTGGAACGAAAACAATAAAAAAGCAAATTAAATCGCTCACACTTGCCCAGTTCAAAATGGCGAGCTACAAACATTATAGGTTCAATCGTAATTGCGTGCAATAAAACTGATTGCGTTACGATATTCAATCATCGCGGGCTCCGATTCAAATGACTCGATAATATCGTAATAGGTACTGATTGTTATAAGAATGATTAACGTAGCGTTGTTGGTATTGATCGGTTTTAATTCCGAGGTCATTTATTTCGTGAAATTGGAATTTTGAAAACTTCGAATGAATTGCCATTAATTATTGAATAACTAACATTAGTTTCTTCTTCAAGGGCTGATTTTCAATCATCAAATAAGTTATTCCTACAATAGAGTATAAATGAACGAATTAGAAATGACAGTTGTATATAGTTGTTAGATTGCTTTACTTTTATATTTAGTTAGATTATAATCTATTTGCCGAATGACTTTTATCTGTCGGGTAAAGAATCAGCCCTATATGTGCAATGAAAATTCAAATATATATTACAATTTTGTTACTTTGTAGGGTTTGTTTAAAGATTTAGTAGTTTTGACTACTGATATTTTTTCGTTGCACTGTATCGGCTGTAAATAAGGTCACTGTGAGGGTAATAATTGGTATCGTAAGTATGGCGGAATATGTCAGTGTAATGGCTGGTTTAAATAATTGTAAGAATTTAAATATTATTTGGGTCGTGTAATTAACATTTTATTATATTGACCGATATTTCTTGACCTCAGAACAATAAAATTACGTATTACATATTTATAATATATAGGCATAGTTCTATGTATAAAAAGAAACAAACAATTGCAAGACTAAATTATTCTTCCTTACGAAAACACCAACATCTATTATAGTTCATATTTTTTCTTTAAAATCCAATCACTTTTTCATTCAACATTCACTTCACTTTTTTCACTAATCCGCTAATCCAAATAGGATAATAACACTTCAATACAAACATGCATAAGTCGCATTTTGTAACTTTTGTCCGCATAATTGACTTAAAACGAAACAGCATGATTTGACACGAGGATTGACGGGCCGGTCCCTCGTTGGGCATTGTGATAATTTGTTTTTGTTATTGAGTGTTACTTGAGGGAGTTTGAGGGCTTATTAAGTTGGGATGAGTGTTCGAGGAAATAAGATGTAAAACTTTGATCCCTTTAAATTTTATAAGCATACTTATGATTAAGTGATCTTATTTTGTAGGTAATTTCATCGGCTTTGGAAAACCAACTTTGGAAGTGCTTAGAACTGCCACTGTTTATTGATATAACGTCGACAAAGGTTCTTAATTTATCATATATCAAAAGATATGTATATATCATATATATATTGATACCACTTCCATATTTCGTGCAGAATGGAACTGTTTGTCTAAGAAAATGTACTTCATACGATACTAAAGCACTAATTTATCACACAGTAATGGTCATACGAGATTTTAGAATAGTTAAATGTACCTTCTAAATAAATTATTATATTATAATATGTATATTTATATATTTTAACATGTACGCCCATCACTGCCCTTTTACATTATTTTCTCTTATTCCATCCAACGATTGTCTGTAAGAGATTGCCTCGAGCGATAAGACCACTAATTGTACATCTCCTCTGGTTTCATTGTTTTTAATTTTATGTACTTCTTGCCTTTGGTGCACGATAAAGCTATAAATAAAACAATATATAAGAAAAAATAAATAAACTATATAATATGATTTAAATGTTACGCCGTAACAATTATATTCAGTTCTATTGCTCAATTTCAAAATGACACATCCATCAAATACTATGTTACCCGTGACATAATTTATTACCTTGAAATATATCAATCCAATATAAATTAAAGAAAACTGCGCATTAGGATGTTTGTGCCAATCTGGCGTTGGATGTCATTGTCCTGATTGGGTTATTGTGGCCCACCCACCCATGGCCGGTGCTTGTCAGTCATTCCAACATGGGTTTACTTGTAAACAATGCGCATCAATGCTTTTGTCAAGGCTTAAAGTTCGGTATCAATGAGTGTTATAAGTATAAAAATTCTGTTTTTGGAATATTGTTTTTTTTTTTATTTCTTCTATACAGGTAGTCAGAAGAAGCATTTAAATGAAAATAAGCGTAATTACTACTTACAAAAATAGAAAAGGGGTAAATAGGTACCTATTTGATGACAAATTAATTGAATACGCAATGTCAGAGATCATGCGTTTTATAAATTAAAAACTATTTAAGACAGAAGTTTCGAGTTTTTTTTTTATAAAACGGTCAAATAAACATTTTTGAACCATCATAATATCTTTATTAGACACAAAACTGGATATTTTGCGTCTTTACCATATTTGATATAAGTCTTTGAAGCGTACCACAGAACAAACTAAATACTTAACTATAGGAAGTTTTCTTAGCTTTTTCAACAAAGTTAATTGCATCTTACTTTGTAATTCTTATAAACCTGTCGGATAACTTTTATTCAAACATCGACCTTTGCAATTAGCAGTGAATGTACGTTGCACTGCTTTGTAATAATAAGAAGGACTTAGTGCGTATAGAAAAAGCACAACTCAAGCCTGCTACATTGATCACGGAAACATACATTTTTCGTTTACAATTTGTAACTAATTTCTTTATAAATAAAATTATAAAAACATAAAAAAGAATAGCTAAAAAACAGATAAAAAGCACTTACATCACTTTGCTTCGTTGGTCCCAACACCTACACAAAAGCAAAAATTATCCAATAAAATTGGATTTTGCCCGCTTTGATGCACTTGAAAACTGAACAATACAGAGTCAATCATTTTCGCATTACTACCATCGCACAAAGCGCGTCCCTGCGCATGCGCTCAATGGCAGACAAATTTTCATCTTAAAATGATGGATTTATGAAAAAAGTAGTAAACCAAGTCTTAAAGCAGGTGTTATGATTTTTGATTGATCGTGAGAGTTTTGTGGCAATTTGGCACGATTTAAAACCGATTTAGTTAGTATTGTTGTTTTTGGAGGTAAGTGGCGCTATTTTGGCTGTGCCTAATATTAATACCCGTCCTGAATCCACTGCACCATATCACACGAACTCTCTCTACTGCTGAGAGGGTTCTGGTCTTCGTTCACCATACTGATGTAAGAAGGGTTGGCAGACTTCACATGCCTTCGAGTTTTTTTGGACTAAATATCAAACCATTTCGAAACATTGTTTGCTAAGCACACAACTTGATGATCGAAAAAATAATTTGAATAAAAACGACGAAACACATCACTAACACAACATGTTTTTTTAAGGATTTTCAGAATTACATAAGCATAATATGTGTTTATTTATAGTTTTATTTATTATTGAATGTAAAAACCAATACGTTCAATAACAACATAGAATATTGGCAATAATTATTATAATTTACAAATGTTTTCGAATTCATATTTTAAAACTGTACTAATTAACTTTTTATGATGCATATAAAATCAGGATTGCTGGCATTCAATTAATATTTCCATTCGTAATTATAATATGAATATACTAGTTCCTCCCGCGCCTCCGTTCGCTTCGTTAGTTTGTAGAGTATAGTATTTTTTTTCGTTTAATTATTCTACTTAGAAATAAATTTACGATCATCTTATAATGTTAATATCATTCCTAATATCAGACAATTCATTTTGCCATTGACGGGAAACAAACGGCCAATCTTATTTTGTAAATGATTAATTCCAAAATTAATATCTATACATAATATAAAATAAAGTCACCTTTTCTGTCTGTATGTATGTTATCGATTTTCTCAAAATTTATTGAACGGATTTTTATGAAATTTGGTATGGAGAACGTTTAAGACCCTAGGAAGGTTATAGGCTACTTTCTATTCCGGGAAAATATATAGCGGGACTTTTATCCCGGAAAACTCCTTCATGCAGGCGAAGCTGCGAGCAAAAGTTAGTACACTATAATCGTGCTTCAGCTAAAACTTAAATGTATCGCATATAAAATTGTAATATGTATAGTCATTATATTAATGGAGTTATGTGTAATAAGCGGATATAACTCAATAAAAATGCTTTTAACAGTTAATTATGTTAAATTCATTAGGTGTTATGAAATATTCAATTGAGCTCATAATTAGCTTATCGTAGTGTTGATTGGTTATAATTATTTCAGATTAGCTATAAAAGCCCCGGTAGTTTCTCTTCCGTAAGATACGTAATAAATTTTACCCTTCTACAGTCTGCACCTACTCTGTTGCTTCCTTAGCCGAATTAACTAGGGCGTTGGATCAAAGGTCCTGGTTATGGTTCCCAGGTTGTGCAACACTTTGTGTCGATTTTTTATTGCGATATACATACGAATGCATCCCTCAAAAGTGGATTGATATCAAGCAGGGGATCTATTGTAAAAAATAATTTAAATAATTTATGTATGTTTTTACTTATTATCAAGAAAACTTACGGAGACAAGGCTGTGAGCAAATGCTGGTTACTACTAAATAAAATGTACAAACAGAATTTTTACACCAGCTATCTTAATCTTGAAATCGTTTTTAATTTGTTGGCAGCTCAAATATTCTGAACAAACTACTTAACTACTGTAATTTTTAAAGATGAATTTAGACGATACAAAATTCGTTGAAGTTATTTAAATGGATGATAAAACATGAACTAAATATGCAGGAATAACAAAATATGTGAAAGGTGGTAGTTTTAAAGATATTTTATTGACATTGACAAGATAATAGGATGGGAAGCTATGGTTTTAATACAATAACATCTAAATACGGGATCACGTAGGAGGCGTTATCTACACGAAATCACATAGATAAAATTCGACTTAAGATCAAAGAGAGGCGCATATAAGCAGTGGCACGCATTTCATGAAACCGTGCGGTGAAGCTCGGCGGCTCGGGAACACTATTCCGTCTATATTCCGTAACAAAATTAATCAAATAGAAACATGGGAAGGAGTTGGAAATATTAATTCCCGAATTTCCTTATAGCAAAGAGGTAACAATATAATGAACTAAGAAGAACAATATAATGAACTAAGAAGGCATTTTAACCGCAAGCATAGAAACGTTTACAACTAGAAAGGCCAGTTGTAAAGCACCACGGATAAAATTCAAATAATAAGGTGTTATGAGCTGTTAGATTTGATTCCAGTAACAAGCAAAAACGCCGGAAAGCACTCTCACCAGCAATATATTGCCATGTATCTGTCATATTGCTACGTGACGTCACCGTTATCCTAGGAAACTTAAGCTATACAATAGCATTTCGATCGGTAGCATTCTCAGGAACTGTCACATACCTACGCACAAAAACCGCATTAGCCGTGTGAATTGTTATTAATATAAAGAGAATCGCAGTTATTAGTGTCATGAGGTATATATTGTTTACACAATTTAGTACCTCGATTACTTAGTGGTGTAATTGTATTGAGATACGACGGCCGCGCCGAGGTCTCGAGTTTGATTCTTTGGTCATGTAAAGTGATATTGGGTTTGTCTGCTTAGTGTCAATTTGGAGTTTGGAATTTGTGCCCGATATGGGGGATATCACATCATGGGATGGAGTACCCACGGTGAAAAGTGGGTGCACTTTTTACGCCTAGAAGCTACTTCCACCGTGGATAAAAGGGGCAGTGTGTGTAGCTTTACTCTAGTATATTTTGAAACAATAAGAATACATTTGCTGAACAGTTTTGTTTGAAAAGTGAGCAAAGCTGCGGAAAATAATGGGACATGATTTATTTGTTTATGTGTTCTCTGAATTAATTTCAATTGTGTTTAAATTAGTTTTAAATATTTAGAGGAATTCATTTAAGTTTTTTAAATTGTTCTTTGTTTGCATATGTTCTTGTAGTAACTAACAGATTAGCGGAGGATTCTTTCTTTTGTTTTTATTTTAGATTTTTAGAGATAAACAAGAACCGTTTTAATAAACTAAAACCTTAATATGTCATTCATATATGTTTATGGTTTTATTCCACGAAATAGTAATCAGCAGTCCAAGTTGTGCAAATGATATGACATTCTTGTTTTTCTGTTTGCATCGATTTGGTGACTTACTGCTTATATTTCAAGGTTTAATGTTCAATGTTGTAATAATCTTCCTCGTTTTAGCTGTCTCAAATGAGCAGGACGTTATAAAGAACCGATTTTGTCAAATCAAATCAAATCAAATCAATTTATTTTACATAAAACATGGTATAAATTATGATGTTAAATATCTTACATGTGCAACATGTTTCACCGTTTCAACGGTATGCAAAAAAATTATATACGTACTTATAATTAGAGAACGAAGTTAGGCAAATTACCTATTATTAATATATCTATTCCCTTTTAGGTGTAGTTTACTCATACAAATTACATGATTTTCTATACATAATATTATTATATTATATCTAACTATAAAACCCATGTTCATCTGGGGGTTACTATTATATTACTATATATCTTTACATTCCAAAAATTCTTTAATTGTATAGAAACATTTATCTATGAGCCATTTCTTTAATCTATTAATAAATAAGGTAAAAGGTAGTTCACGTAAGTTTTAGTAGTTTGGACTCATTATTGACAGCAGTTGCTAGAAGTATCATGTGAATGTGCAAGAAGAAGCGGAGTTACTTTACCAGCTTCCAAAAATCGTCTTTCTTAAAAGCGTTTGCTCTTAAAACATCTCTGACGCCACATCAGGAAACGTCGCATCGCCAATCACTATAATCAACTTTTTACGGACAAAAGAACGCTTTAATAACAATTAACTTAATTCAACAATGAACTCCATTGTTTCAAATGTGGGAAATATCTTTAAAAAATTAGCTTCAAACACCAATTAGGTGATGAAATGTGTACTAACACTTAGTACAATGCAGTGTGCGGTAAAATAACAACTACTATTTACAAAGTTGAAATGAATGTAATTTATTCGTGTAAAAACATTTCGAGCAATTATAACTCTGTACGTAATGACACTTGCCGCGACGTGGGAGCGCCCGTTACGTGTCAACAGTGTGGCCATGGTGGTGGGAATAGTCTTACTGTTATAAATGGACCCAGTTATCCCAAAATGTACGAATTAAATTATTAAAAAAAAGTTATTCATATTTAACGCATAAGTCATGAAACTGTGATGTTTTACTGTTTAGCAAAACACGCTAAGATATATTTATATTTGGAACAAAAAAGTATTTGTGAACGAATAACTTTTTATATATAGAAAAATTCAGCTGTAACAAATAACAATCCACAAATGTTTAAAAATAGTTGATACATTTTGGTAGAAAATGAAGACTTTACCGTAATGCTTATTTTACGAGAAATTCTAATAAATTTAATGTTCCGTTGGATCGATAGTATTAGAATGTTCTAATTTCTCTCCTTTTTTCAAAATAATATGTATATAATATAAAATATTATCTATTGCATGCAAGACATATTATTTTCGTAAATTAATTCACTGCTTATAGCTGGAGAGCTAAATGGAGATTTAGTCTGAAGAGACACAGAAATTCCTTGTCAAGTTATAATCAACGCTCAAAATGAATAAACTTTCTTTTTATTCCATGTCTCAAATTTTCCCAAACTTATTGTCACAAGACGGGTAGATTAATGCACAGTTAAATAGGAATGCAATTTTTACTCGTCTCTCGGGACCACCAGCAAGATTAATGAGTGAAACATTTCTGGGTTTTTACCAGGAAATTCTTTGTTGCCTAATCTACTTTATAACTGGAGCAATTTGAATTACGTTTAATTATTTCCCTATAATCCCCGTTACGTGATTTGAAATGGTTAGTGTTCCTTCTACTATGACTAAAGCTATAGAGCTATATATAGCTATAGCTATAAGATCGTGCAGTCCATAAACGAAGATGATCAGTGAGAGTCGTTCGGAATCGTTGCTCGCCTTTTACTTTCCTGTCAAGGTAAGTATAACAGGAGTAGGAAATGTGAATTTATCATCAATAAATATTTTCGAATGTCACGTTTTATTTATTAGTGACATTCAAATACTAGCAGAAAGAAAGAAGGAAGAATTTCTAGGCGAAGTAATTTTTCCCAACAATCGTTTTTTTTAATACTTTGAATGATTTGATTTTTAATACTTGTCATTCAAATGTGATGCGATGGTTAGCGATGCGACCGCCCATAGACAACAAAAACACCATCCAACCCCTGGAATTAAAAGTACTGTTTAGTATTGCACTGCGCTCGCCATCCTGAGACATGAGAGGTTAAGTGTTATTATGTCCAGTAGTTACACTGGCTACAATGTCCTTCAAAACGGAACATAACAGCGACTGTACATTGTTGCTTGGCGGCAGAAATAGACATTGCGGTGGTACCTGCCCAGGCGGACTCTCACATATGAGAGACCTACCACCAGTAAAGTGCTTTCACGCACTTTTGTCTAAAATGCGTGTAGTGTAAGGTCGTGACGTCATTTCTAGATTTAAATCATTGCATATCATACATTACGAACAACAAATCCATTCAAATAGATCACACGTCTCATATACAATTAATAATTGTCTCGCCATCTATAAATCCTCATCTGGGTAAAATATCGCATGAAATCACAAAGACGGACCGACAAGAGCGAATCATTTGTACACTAAATACACTTAACGAGTGATGTGACTCATACGCGTTTTACTATCGATAAAAATCCGGATCAAATGAAGTATTCAGCGTCGGTGTAAACGTGCCAGTCGTGTTGACAGAGACGCAATCAATAAATCACTCGGCGCAACAAAGAACTATTCAATGTGTGTTGATTGTGCCTCTTGGGAACGCTTTTTAGTAAACTAGTAGGGATGTGCTTGAGTGTCGATATCGGTAGATTTATATTATATGCGATGCAATATGAGTAATATTTTATTCAGTGGTTCCTATTTATTTTAATAGAAGCTGTGGTACGGTTATTAAAATCGTTGTTTTGAAAACTAATTTGGCGTGTGTTAAGTTTGTAATTCTTTGGATTTTATATTCTATTGGCTAATGTACCCGTGTGAAATATAATGTATAAGCAATAAGGTGTTTTGTCTGTTTGCGATTAGTACATTAACTTCACAAGGTCATCATTTTTATATTTAATTGCCGAAGGATATATATTTGTATATAATCCAATTTAAGTTTTTCTCTAAAAGATATCCATTTTTTTTAAATTAATAAAATAAAACAAACTAGTTCTCATTATTGATAAAATCAGAACAAATGATCGAAAGTCGATATGTCGACAAGATATAGCCAACACTAAACAAACATTTTTAAGAGGCTCATTGGTGGTCCGCCGATACTTTGATCGATTCTGCCGAATCATGGCACGCGATTCAAAATTATGATGATATGACTCTTCTATAAGGAAAACGATCTTGCTCTATCACTCTAAGACACATTGCTAATCCTTCCATTCTAGGCCATAAAGTTTAAAATAGGATAACTTTTAATATAAAGTCAGCAAATTGTATACTGGTTTTAGGAGATAAATCGGTGTCTATTAAACTGTTATTATACGACCATTGATGAGGGGTTAATAAAATATTGTTGTGAGTAGTGCCAGGCGGCAATGTGGCAATTTATCGACGTTGAGCAATTTTGGCAACGTGTAATGTAATGTGTATTGGCAGTCGACGGGATCTCTATTCTCTAGCTCTTTGCATGATGACAGAGGCTGTTGACCTTTAATTGCTCATCAGCAGGCATGATAATATTTTAGAGAGTATTATTAAATTCTGGTACAGTTCAACAATCGATTACTAGTTCGATATCGATTCTCTTCAATTTTACCTTCTTTACCAAAAAACTTCGCACTAAACGAAAACTTGGAAACTAATTCGCTCAATCTTTACTCAAAATACGATCATTTGTGCGATATTAGGTAGCCTATAATGCACAAATACCTAAACCGCCTCACAACAGGCCAAACATTTTCCAGAACAAACAGTATAAAATAAAGTGTATATCATAATAATGCTCGAGATACATTAGCCGGCCGAGTGCCCTGCGGCGATGAAATTGGCCCGGAATTGGCGTCCCGTGGTTAAAAATCACTAACACATTAACTTTATTACGCCGATATTGACCGGGCGCAAATTGAGCAAAAAATATACGTCGCTTACTTTGCCTTTGTTTAATTATTGTTTGATTTAGTGTTGTGTGTAAGTAAACATATATGTATATATGTAATAATGAAAAGATGTATGTAATTATGTAATAATTATAAAAAATGTATTTTTAAACAAAACCTACAGATGATAAACTACCGACGGTAACAGTAAGAACAGTCAGAATCCTCTCCGGGCTTAAAGAAGGCATGAAAATAAAAAAAGGTAAAACTATTAATAATTGTAAATATGGTTCAAGTTCAACCTCTATTGTATTTAGTGTAATTTTGACACTTGTCCAAACAAGGGTACTATTTCTTATATTACGTTTTAAATGTAGGTTACAATTTAATGACATTTTATCTGTACTAATATATAAAGCTCAAGAGTTTCTGTTTTTGTTTGAATGCGCTAATAACTTTTTTTTACTACATACATAACATCACGCATTTATCCCCGAAGGGGTATGCAGAGGCGCAACTAAGGCACCCACTTTTCGCCAAGTATGTTCCGTCCCATGATGTGATAGGGGCGAGCCTATCGCCATATCGGGCACAAATTCCAGACTCCGGGCTGATACTGAGCAGAAAAACCCAAATATCACTTTGCCCGACCCGGGATTCGAACCCAGGACCTCAGAGCGCTATTGTACCGGGCATGCAATACAACTACGCCACCGAGGCAGTCTAAATTTTTTACTAATTTTTTTACTAATAGGAAGTTATATCAATCTTGAGTGCTATAATAAGCTACTATTTATCCCAGGAAAATATTTATCCCGAAAAAACGTTTTCATGCAGGCAAAGCCGCTGACAATAGCTAGTATATTATAATACTGATTAACACAACACTAGGCTGTGCGTTTGTTGCAGAATAGTATAAAAACATTTTAATACGCATACCGTCTACTTCGCGTCATTAAGAGAATAATTTTAAATAAAGATTTAAAAAAGAATAATTATAGTAACATCAAACAGCTATATTAATATAATTTATCATTTTATACATATATCTTTTATATTAATATTTCATAATATATTATGCCAAGGATAATTATATAGCATTGTATTCTACAAGAGATCGTCTTACAAACAGCTTTACCTCATGTATATTAGCGCTCGCATTGGTTTTGCCCATACATTATGATTAAATTAGAATTGAATGCAAGTCCAAGTCGATATTTCTTATTACAAAGACGTTTACAATATTCTCGGTGTAAAATCTGTTGTAGAAATTCTTCCCGTCAAGTTTTATGCCTAGATTAATCGATATTTATCTATATTATTGTCTACATAGGCGAATGTAATGCATACCAACATCTATTTTTATTTATTAGCTATGCAAGCAAGCTCGTAAAGAACAATTGAATTTTTTATACGCATTCACATTTTATAGCGGCAAATCGTAAAAATTCTCTACATTCCTACTTACGAGCCACTTTGAATCAATATTCCAAAAAGAGCAAACGAATGCAGGAGCAAATGAAGTTATAACAATGGACCTACGTACACATGTACAAAGGTAACATAACTTGCTGAGTATGCATCGCAAAACGAACTTAATCATTGTGGAGATTAAGTTTGATTTTGTTGCGTGATTGCAAAAGGTACGTTGTATTCAATTCTTTACACTCAATTTGCATATCTTCGTCCCTTTTACTCCAAAAGAATGTATGGATCGTTCAGGTTTCTGCTGAAATTGGTAGATTCGTTTGTGAGCATGTTCTCTCAACTGTACTTTTTATTTAAAAATAAGCCGGGTTTTCAACATACCTTCTTATTTAATTTATTTATTTATTTCATTTATTCTCGTCAAAAGTAAAGATGAAGCTATTTTTTTTAAAAGACAGCTCTATACTTATATCAATAAAAAAATATTGTATGTATACATAGTATTGATTATTTTTTTAATTCCACAAGGAACTCGATAGTATGTTTCGAAACTAGTAATTAACACATAACCTTCTCTTGATATGCTCTCATACATATCTGAATAACTAAGTTCATAATATATGACATATAAGTTCTCAGCGGGGCTCGTCCCCGAGAATGGAGCTCCTAAACTAGTTAATAGGACGATAATTGCGCGGCTATTATGGCCTCCTTGTTGGCGCCCAACGGGGTGGTCCCTCGCTCGTAAGGGTTGGTGTTTTGTTTCCGATAATTATATGTGAATTTCTGTCTTATGTATTATGTATATATGATGTTTTATGTAAACGTTTGAATTGTTGACTATTTTAAGGAAAATAAAATGTGGAAAGTTGAAACGTTCAATTGCAATGTTAAACAATGGGATTGTTGTATAATATAGACCACAATATGAATTATTTGCCTACGATAGCCGCAAAATGCGTAAGTTATTTTCTGATGTCCAGTGGTACGCAAAAATATACCTCGTTTATTTATTCACATATTATAGTCACCTTTAGGATAAATAACTTAGTACCTAGTTGTTCTTTTGTCAAAACGACTAATTACCTATCACTATTACCGATCATTTTCCTTATACCTGTTTCTAATAATATGAATGTATGGCCGATACAAAAAAGTGGCGATAGCCTAGTTGGGTGTGGAACGGACTGCTAAGACGAATGTCCGCAGGTTCAAATCCCAAGGGCACAAACCTCTGACTTTTCTAAAAATCATGTGTGTATTCTTTGTGAATTTATCGTTCGCTTTAACTGTGAAGGAAAACATCGTGAGGAAACCTGCATATCTGAGAAATTCTCTACTAGGAATTTTCGAGGGAGTATGAAGTCTACCAACCCGCACTAGGCCAGCGTGGTGGACTAAGGCCTATTGCCCAACAGTGGGACAGTATATAATACAGGTCTGATATTATTATTATATTATTATGGCCGACCCTTAGAAGATCCACTAACTCGTTATTTGCTATAATATAAAGAAAAACAAAATAACATATTCTTCTACAAAAATGTAAGTGTTCACAAAATAAATTTAACGAAAACGGTTTATGAACGAAATTCGTCTCGGAGAGTCGGCTGTTTTACGAGGCGAGCCAGCTTTTGTATTGTTAAAATTCATTAGAAAGTTTCGCGGGCGGAGATCGCTTAATTTTCTTTAATATTAACTTGTACGGACCCCTTTTTAATTAATATCGACAAAATAGTCGACTCGACCGCGAGGCGCTCGCTGATAAAAGTATTTAGTGATGGGCTAGTGTCGATAGTTTTAAATAACAAAATCAGTTTCAAAGAAGGTGTTGGGAATGGGAAGAAGAAGCATGTAGCTGTAATATTCATACTGACCATATATAATGCGACAGCTACGTACTATACAAAGTATCACTCATCCCTGGTTTCTTCATGGTAATGATACTTACCGAGCTGCCGTAGCATTTTGGTTTAATAAACTAACAACAATGCGGTTTTTCTACTTTCATAGCACTCGTATGAAATATTATTTATTCGTATGAATCATTAATGTATGTGAAAACTTTCAATCAATGACATTTTTATTTTTCAAAGTATATTAAATACTACAATTGAAATTTAATTAATTTATCGAATATAGTTTCCCTATTTTCACAAATCACATTGCTAAAATATGCTGTATTTATTTAAAATTATTTATAAGTTTTACGTACTCACTACGCCATTTCAATAGACATGTAAATTAATTAGGCTTATTAACTTCTAGTGACGTGAATATATTGTTCATGAACGCATCATGGAAATGACGATGACGTACTTTACCACTAATTACGTAAGTACTTTATTATGGAATGGTAAGTAGTTTCAAAATAGGTGCATATTATTATTTGAAAACATGGTAACAATTAAAAATAATATAGTGGTTCACTACACTATTGCCATCTTAAAACTAAAAAACAAAATATCGGGGAGAAAAATAAAACTTGATATTAAATTTTATTTAAAATGGGCATAACAATATTTTGTTTGAAGATTAACGAAATAAAAAAAATGACATGGTTTTAAATAAATACATTATGTAAAAAAATATTCTGTGATGTAACTCGATTTATTGTTAATCAAAACACTTACACTGAATCCTATACCATAACCTTTATAAACATCCTATATAAACTCCTATATATAAAAACAAAATATCGATAAACACGCTTAACATCACTTCGATATTAATTTCAAAATTGTTTTAAATAGGTACGTCGCTTGTTAGCCCGGGTCCAAAATGAACTCATTAAAACTATAAAAGCGGCGGTAATTAAGGCCGCTCCCCTCCCCAACCCCGTCCCACCCCAGCACCAGCCCCCCTTTTCGGTCCGCTGGGGGTTGAACTAGACCCCCACAAGTCCCCCACTTCGAAAGCACCTAGATATGGCTTTAATAGATGTGACATTGTTGAGGATCCTTTTGGAACGTATTGTAGATCAAAGTTCAAATTTTTATAAGGACAATACTATTTCCTGTTCATTTATGCGGTATTCATGCAGTCGACATATTTTTTCGTTTTCATTCAAAAGGTATCGAAACGTAATTAGTTGTTAACTAATATATTTTATAGTCACAAATACGTGTGGAATTGCCAGATGGCATTATATGAGGCTGCAACTTGAGAATAACAATGAAAACAGCCAAATGTGTTCACTGATAGTAAAGAGACAAAACTATTAAGCAAATTGCAACAAAGCCTTATTTCCAACGCCTCCATTTGCTAATACGTTCAAAAACTTGAATTAAGAACTCCATTTGCCTTCATTATTAGTGCCAGACAGAATATACTTTAACAATACAAGGCCGTATCCACGAAGCGCGGTATGTTCTCTATATCGCGGTCCCCGGCGACCAGCTTTATTGCCGGCGACATTATAGCACGGGGACTCTCGGTAATTTTCAACTAATAACCTGTTTAATTTTCACTCGCTTTTTCAGCTTTTATTTGACGGCGTTTATTTTACATTACCAGGCCGAAATCGTTACTAGTAATTTGACGCGTGGAAGTAATTTCTGTTTTCTATGAAATGCTTTATGTTTTTTTTAATTGGGCTTTATAATGACTGGTCTCGAAAGGCCTAAATACAATAATTAAAGCGCTTTTGTGTGTAGAGTTTGTGTAATTATCTATTTTATAGGCCAAACCTAACATCGTTTTATGTTCAATCACATTACACAATATAAAGTTTTTTTTTAATAATTGTTCCTTATTTTCTATAGATTCTGGTTAATAAATAAAATATCTACGCGAAATAATGTAATGCGTATATCTATGTATATTGTATATATTTAAAAGTCACTAATAAAACAAAGTAAAAAAAAGCTCTATACAATTAACTTCAAATAACAAAGAGTTTCCACTAAAGGTAAGTCGGAACATTTCGCTAAAACAAATAGCCCTTAACGAAAGTAATCAAAGAGAACAGTGCAAAAGAAATCTTCCCTAATACGATAATCAAACCATTACCGGATCAATCGCAGTCTCCGATTTGATGCCGATAAAATAAACGCCAAGTACTGCGACTCACTGACAACGCGGTTGTCAAGCCTCTTATAATTACCTATATATTATATTATTTAAAAAATCTTGTGATAGAACAAAATCCCTCGTCACGGCTGTCTACCCGCGATAAACTCAAACACTACTAAACGGATTTTAATGAAATTTGTCATGGAGGTAGTTTAAAACCCTGGCAAGGTCAATGTTCTTTTTTATTTCGGGAAAATACGGAATTTTTATCACAAAAAAACGTTTTCACTCGGGCGAAGACGAGAACAAAAGCTAATGAAATTATATAATTACTTATTTTTTGTTTAACGGGTCATTTCTTATAAATTAATAGACTTTATCGACTATGAATGTTTGAGTGTTCATTCCCGGAATATACCTTTCTGTGGGCGAAACTTCTTCTAAAATTATTTAGCAGATTTAGCGTGAATGTATAAAAAATAAGAACGTCAACCATAGAATGTCCACTACTGAACACAAGTCACACTTGAAAATTAACAAACTAATTTGTGGGCAGCGCCATACATTGAGTGACTTCCTGCTACTTTTATCATGTCTTTTATCCACCTTTGTAAGTTTATTAATTAAATTATGAAAGAAGAATACTTGCGTATGCGGAAAAAAATAAAAATTTGTATAATTATCACTATTACTATTAGTTTCGTATGATTATCAAACTTTAGTTAGATAATTTACTTACCAAACAGAAGAGCCGTGTGTACAAAGTGTAAATCACTTTATCGGGGGGTTATTCGGAGGCGATTTCCGAAAATCAATCGGTGGGCAGATCGGATAGCCGGCTGATGTATGGAGCCATCAGCCGTGTCGGAGGTCGTTAACGCCCCGCGCTTAACCAGAGACGAGTTTTAAATGCCGAATTGGACACATGATTAGTACGACTTGAATTAATTTTTATGTTCCATTTTTAAATTAAAAATGTTTTTGTTTTTATATTGTGGCTACAAGACCTTAATATCAATGATATGGTTACTAGTCTCAGTACCTACGCGTTAGTATTCTTAATTTGAAAAATAATGTTTGGTTCGTTCTTTTTTAATACAACACTCAATTTTATATCCGTTTCCTATGAGTTTGTGTTATTATTAATTAATAAATACTCTCATTTCTATATTAAGTACTGTACTGAGTTAAAGAGTAACGCCGATATGACAGCTTAATTCTTAGTTAAAAGAATTAGTAAATTAAATTAATCCTAATAATCTAAAAATCGAGTTTTGGCCTTTGAGACAAACCTGGCCATATGCCACTAGTACAAATTAAAAAACAAACACTACTATCATGCTTCTAATTAGGCACCGTAATCGATAAACGCATGTCGCACAATAGGTTTAATCTGGGAAATCTTTATTATCGCTGCATTAAATGGCTAAAAGGCGCAATCAAAGGCTGATCGATTACATCGCAGCACACGTCAACAATAAATCATTTACGTTCAATTTACCAATGACCCTAACAAACACGGCACTAAGCTGACAGACAGACCCTTTTTGATGTTGCAGTACGACCGTTGTGAGAGGTTACGTTGAAATTATTGGTCATCATGGAATTTTGATTAGGATTTATAAAAATTATGATGATGCATTTTATAGGTCTAACTCGTCTTCGATATTGGTGGTATGCTATAATTTAAGAATGTGTTATTGTTGATTCTACGACGGTTTAGTTAACACTAGCTTAAGTTTCGTTATGATGCTTGAGTGTTAATCTAAGTAGGAATTACAAAAGTTAAACACACATAAAAAAATCTGTAAAAAACCTTGTACTACGTCAGAATAAATCACCAAGAAACGTGCATAACGATTTCAAATTAAAAGCCAACACAATGTGAGCTCATAGTTTAATCTTCCTGCATTTATTTTGTTGACAACTAATCAGAGATAAGGCTTTGTACACGTGTACTATTAAACTTTACCTCATTACCTTCCTGTCATTTAATCTAATGCAAAAATCTACTCTATCACTCAATACTAAAGTCTACATTTCCCGTGAAAGTGTATGTCAGCATTTAGTAGTAGAATAAAGGGTAGTTTTAATACACAATCTGTGTATTAGCATCACAAAACGTTCATTCATCAAGAACATCAGCCCGATGCTGATGGCAGACGAGATAACGAGAGACTGAGCGGCAGTGGGACTCCTATAGAGTTGTTAATACAGGGAATAAAAACATACAGAATTACTATACGAGTACAAAATAATAGTAATGTTATTAAGAAATAAATAAATTCGTTTTTCATTTTCCGTAAAACAATTGAAAACATATTTTTCAAATACGAATAATTAAAAGACTGCCTTGATGGCGTTGTTGTATTGTGTGCCCGGTACGACACCACTTTGAAGTCCTGGGTTCGAATTCCAGTCGGGCAAAATAATATTGTTTTTTGTTTAACATTAGCACAGATTTTAGAATTCATTCCTGCTATGGCGATAGACTCGCGCTCTATCATCAGACGGAATAAACTTAGCCAAAAATGCCCTGTTTACACCTCTGCTTACTAGACTATTATTTTTGAGAATAAAGGCATGTTGTATACATGTGAATAATTAATATGCATTATTTGTGGTGCGTTCCACATCTCTACAGAGATCCCGATCGCAAATAGTTGGATCAAGATAATAAGCAAACTAATTATACGAAACTGCGCAGAGCCTGTCGCGAACCCTCGAGTGACGTATGGAAATAATACCTCGGATATTTCCTTATGTATTCGCTTTTACCAACAGTTCGAGAGCATTACAGTTGGCCTAGTTTGGTCTTTGTATCGTTGATTGCATTGTGATTTATATTTATAATTAGGTATTGTTATAACTGTGAAACCTCTGTGCACGGTAAAAACACTGGCCAGTAGAAATAGCTGGCCGTAAGAAGAAAATAATAATTATGTTTAAATATGGAACACATTCTTTTATAAATCAAATTGGTACATATAAATGGTGTATTATAGTAATTTAAATTATTACTACTAAATATTCCTCTTGAACAATATATTATATTTAGTATGTAGTTGATTTATTGCGGAAGTAAAAATGTAATTTTAGTTCCATCAAATAAATTTATTTAGAACTCGTGTTATCCAGTAATGATAATGACAAAATAAAACGGATGGTTGGGAAATGACATTTCAGGTAATGCAAATTCTAATAAGTACATTTCATATACTTACAGTATTATTTTTACATTGCGTTATTTAAGTAAATCACAAATTCATCTTTACCTCTGTTCACATTGCCAAAAATCACAGTTTTAGTTTTCCGATTTTTTTATTAGTTTTGTAGTTTAAAGCGAATATTCTGTGTGTCTGTGTATTTCTGATTGAAAGTATAATGTAGCCGCTCCAACAAATTTTCTTCGGGTAGTGATAGAGGCCTTAGGACAGTACAATTAAAATTACTTTCTATTAATATTTATTTTCTTTGAATCTTAGTTATATTTCATATATATAATTAAAAAAAACATATGATAAAGTGTTGTTTTATTTTTGTTGACCCTCTATAACGCTCGGCTTACACCATTTACTAACTCTTAAGCATCCTACGATCGAACAAGTCTCTTTTATGATCCCACATATAATCACAATCTAGATGAATAGATACCTAAAAACCTTTAAATAATCTCGTCGGTTTGAATACCACAGATAACAATAAAACTTTTTCTATCAAAATATGTGACAACTGATCTTTAATAAAGACAACATTTTTCTAAGCATTTGTCTGTTGGTTCATACCGGCTTGTGATTTCACATAAGATTAGTTAAGAAATTGTTTACCCAATTTTAAAATTAATTAATTAAACGATAAGAAATCTTCATTCATTTTACTGGAAATTAAGAAAGTTTGATTTAATGAAGACTTTAGAGTGATAATTTATTTAGCTTACTACTAGTTGTACTGCATGCGCGGTACGACAGCTCTCTAAGGTCTTGGGTTTGAATCCTGGGTCGGGCAAAGTGATGTTTGGGTTTTTCTGCTCAGTATCAGCCCGGAGTTTGAAATGCTCGCTCCCTATCACATCATGGGACGGAAGACAGTTGGTAAAAAGTGGGTGCCTCGGTTGCTCCTTTGCATTTTCCTTCGGCGATAAATGTGTGTTGTTGTGTGTGTATAGGACTTGGTAATAAAAGATATGGACAGTCTTAACTAGCAAATTTTGTGATTAATTTCTTATTAATCTTTAAGGAGGAAAGTGGAAGCAGGTTACTGCATTCTAAATCAACTAATAACAAATATAGTATTGATATTAACAAACATAGTTTAGGCATCCGTTTTTCGGTTAGAATTTTCTAGATGTTTCTGATTAAAGAATAGTTTAGGCCTTAACTGTAGAAAAGTCTAACGGTGCATTCGTTCTCTACTTCCAAAAACTTTGGGTTTAAAAGCAATATCTATGAGTACACCGACATCATTTTAGCTACCATTATAATATAATATGTTTTTATTTGTTAAACTTATAACGCACTGTAACTAGGTGGTTATCATTATCGCTGGCCATATTTCTACAAAAGTGCTAATAATTATTGAACTTATACCTACTTGTTATTAGACATTTTAATTATTTTAACGTAATTGCGTAACTAACTTACATCAAGTCACATACAGCCAATAAGACCACCGAAATAATGCTACCAATCGTCCATAGACGCAACGTCTAGTTGGCCATAACAATTGGGTTTTTACGTCACCTAATGTAAAAACAAAAGTATTAGTCACAAATCAAGTTCTAGAGCAGTAGTGGAAGTAAAACAATATGTTTGTACATAAATAAGTCATTTAACGTAAGCCCGAGATGCACATAACTTACGAGTCTTGCGTCTCCGTCCAATTGGACGGGGCATTATCGTGTACGGCGGGACAAAGTAGGTATTTACATTTTATACAGGGGGATTTGTATACTCCTTTGAAGCTCTTTTCTCTGTTTGTTGGAAGTGATAAAACTTTTTGCAGGTTCGTTCTATTTTTAAATTTAATGATATTAAACTGGTTTATAGAGGTTTTTTTGATACAAATTTTGTCTTTTTCGAACGTTGCTTATTAGAAATCCGCCTTCTATTCCAATAAGCAATTTTGTATTTTAATTATTTAGGAAGCTGCATAATTTATAAGGTCTAAAAGTATTAGCAATTAGCTGAATAAGTGTATAAAGTTTTTCTTTCCACTTGTATGACAGGGGTCGTCGAGATTTAAAAAAAATATTTTATTTTCCAAAATTATTTTGTTTCCTTTATATAAAATATTGATCCACACCTACTAAACGCACAGTTTAGCGACCAGGGATTTTACTTAAAACCGTACTTCCTCATCAGCAACAAATTACATAATTAATCTACCTTCAATAACTAATAAATATAGAAAACCGAACAGGCTGTATGGACAGGACGGTCGGGTTTGCATATTAACATTCCAACGTCGGCGCGGTATAGCGGCTGCGCTCGCGACGCGCCTTCCCCATGCTTGGGATGTCTCAATCTCGCACAGAGTACCCTGCGGTGTCCATCTGGGACTTATATTTTGTATCTACTATATCCAGAAATCAGGAATTTATTTATTTATTTAAGGACCTCTAACAAAGGATACACGGCATATAATAAATACAATGTCGTAATATTGGTACAATTAACAATGTGACGTCCCTCTTCAATTATAGGAGACCACAGCATGCAAATTTATATATTAGTACAGCGGCAAAAATAGTAATGTTTGTTACTAATATTATTTAGGTATATAAGTAGAAACTTAAAGCAGACAAAAGGGATAAAACATAATAAGAAGTGAAAAACATAACAACATCTTACGTTATAACATGTGGTGGTGAATGTGATTAATTATAATTATTAATTGTGAATACGTAATAGTTGTAGGACTTGTTTCCTGTACTTAGGAATGAAGTTAAATGCACATTAAATACATATTCATAATTTCATTCGCAGAATGAAGATTTCACCTAATCAATAGATAAAGGCGATCTCCAACAGATCAGTATAAAAAAAATTGAGCACATTCAGTGGACATCCAGTAGATAAATCTTAGTCGCTGATTAACCTAATCAGTGTTTAATATCTGATTCTGAAATTATTCAACGTTTGTGACAGTATAATTATAGTTAAAATACTAATTGTGTAGCCTGGGCGGGTTAATAAAAAAACCTGTTTTGGCGGCACCACTTTTACTTTTCATTTGAAGGTAACCGTTTTCAGTACAAGAAATTAGTTGCATATTGTACCACAAGATGGCAATGTTTTTATTTTCATGGTCAGGCTATACTGTGAATTTTGCAGGTTGCTGGAATTAACTAGAAGGAAATATAGTATGTACCACAGTGTCGCACAACAACAAAATTATTGTATCATTAAAGTATTTATATGGGTTTATTTCTATTAGATATTATTAATATTTTTCATGTATATGATAAATGAGGAAACTACCATTTTAGAAACAATCACGCGATCCTTTCTAATACAATATGTGTAAATATTATAAATTAGGTGTAAATTATGTTAGTATAAATACTACGTCGTAAGACGAGTAGAATATGGAGTTGCGAATTACTAGGCCTGAATAATAAGGTATAATGTTGAGGGAGGTGATGTAACAGAAGATTCTAGAAAACGATAAAACATGAGGACGTAACATGTCATGTATAATATAATATTAAATATTTTAATTTGTATTTTTTTTTAATCGTACGATTTTATATAGATCTTCATATGTACTTGTATTTTAGTATTCACATCCAGTTCTAGAACAGGACGATCGACGTTTTGAAGTATATTTAAAGAATTTTAACAGATATCACGATACCAAGCAAAACATCTCTGCACAACCCAAACTACTCTACGGCACACTGGTAGTTCCGACACGAAATCCGCGATTTTTCCACTTATTTTATTTAACGTGGACTCGATCGCTAACCCGCTTGACAATGAGCCCGTATATTATCCCACCGAGTTTTGTTTCACAGAAACATTCAAATTTATGACGTACTCCGCAGTGGCGCGGGCGACGCCATTTTTACCATTTCGACTTGTTCCCTGAACGAGTATTAATAGTTTTGTTATACTATTTGCAGTGCGATTTATGGTAGAGCATTCGGCCAAAACTGCGTGTTGGTATCTATTCCGAACGATTTAATGTATAGTTTTGTACGGACCTATTAACTTTAACTGGTGATGGTATATAATCCTTTCGGAAAAAAATGTGAGTGATATATATAGGTATAAAAATGAATCCCTATTTCCCTTGGTCACGCCATCACGCGTGAACGGCTGAACCGATTACATTTTTTTTTGTTGTGTTTATTATTGACAGGAGAAGGTTCTTATGAAAGAAAAAATTCAAAAAATTGCGCGGAAAATTAGAAAAATTAAGTAAACTTAACGAAAATATTAATTTTATATAATAATAACTGTCAATTGTTTGAAATAACTGGCAGCGATTGACAGAATGCGCGCTGCAAATTCATAGTTAATACGGGACAACGTCAGTCGGGTCAACTAGTCTTAAATAAAAAATGCAAAGTGTTGTTATTGTAATGTTCTACACAGTGGGCAATTTGTAATCTCGCCGTGTACCTGTAATTGGCTCACATATTTGTACCATTGTAATGTTATATCCTATTTCATGTATGTTTAATGTGACAGCTGCTGGTGTACCATAAAAAAATATATACTTAAATCTCGAATACGAAGTGCCGGCTACGTATCAGCGCGAAGTCTATTTTTAACGCCAAACAGCAGTGTGCACGAATAATTGTATTCCCGTTTGAAGGGCATCGTAATCACCGTAATAACTAGGCATTATAATACATATATATCATATCTGGGCCCTTATTCTGTATGGTAGTGTAAACGCGTAACGCGGCCGTGTCGTGTTATCTTCGAGAAATGTGCGTGGAATGGTATTCTGTAAGCCAAATTTCTATAGTCCTAAACATGATGTGTTGTGTTACGTGCTTGTTACGCACTGTTAAAATAACGTGCGGGATAGAGAATAAGGCCCCTGAGGGTAACACCCGCAGTCGAGTGCCATGCAGTGCCTATTTTTTTAATTCAAACTTTAGAAGGTTTTGCGGCCGGTGGTTTCAATTACCATCAGATGAGCGGCATAATTATATTGTCATTTAGTTGCAATAAAAATTTGATGTAATAAAATTATCCTTCAAAAAAGGTAAATTTTAGTCAACATTTACATGTTCATAAGTTTTCAAGCGTCCAATAGTCAGTCCATATAACTTGATAGTTTTATTATATCTTCTTATTATTCAATAAATAATCATTTTTAAGTTGTAATTTATTGTTACTTTTGTCAATGATGACCTTGTCGTGGTAAATTTTATAATTTTTACTTAAAGTCTTCTTTTAAAATCAGGAAGAAATTAGCTGTCACAAAAATATAAACTCTCTCTTTCTTGTCAATATCAAAATATGAATGGCCAAGTTATTGAACATAAATCTGTAAATTTGCCAGCGAGTCGACAATCGCCGAGGGCCGCGCGCAAAACGAATCAATTAAACCAATAATGTGGTTTGCAAGATAGGATCTGATATGCGCCTATGAGTCGCAATCAAGTGCCGTAATGGCGCAGGTGCACCGGATAACTAGCATTACAACTGAACAATCGTATTAACTAATAAATATAGACTGTCGGTGGAGAAAATTTAGATAATGCTGAAGGAAATTGCGTTTTGATTCCTGGTAACTGATTAGTTTATCGTAATTGTAAGTATTATTACTTTATTTTCTTTAATCTATTATAATTATTTCTTTATTTTATTAACATGATTTGCCATGATTTTAATTATGTATTCCGTCTCACTGAGTTGTGACGTCACATATATCTTATCCATAACTCATCTTTCTCTGACATATAAACTTTTCTTTTAAAACACATATGTAAAATATATTAATCTTATATATAGAGACTGAACTGACCAACAGCGTCACAAAATTAACCATTCGCTAGAATAAGGCAAAGAGCTTAAGATATGATTATTTTAAATGTGAATCTGTATTGATGAAGGCGCACGCGTAGAACTCATCTGCTTTTGCAAGTCTATTATGAAGATCAATCAGTATTCTAGGGAGAAAAAAAATCAGTTGCGTGTTCTCTTTGCCTCTCTCTCAATATCAGTATTGACAGATCCTTGCAAATGAGCAGTTTATTCTCTGTGTTGACCCTGAGTCTATTGCATCCAAGTTCGACCTCTTACGCCATAACATGTTGGCCCTTCACTGCTTGACGACCGACATATCATATTTGTTGTTTAGTTCATCACATATCTGCTGTTAATAAAATATATGTTAAACGCTCTTTTTACAGTAAACATTATATTAGCAAAATAATTACAGAATACAATTTTAGACATTTATTGACAACATCCAACCGGAGAGAATAATAGAATAGTCGCCGCGTGACATTTCTTCTCTTCTGCCAGCCTGCCCGCGTAGCCGAATACTTCCGGAAACGGCCAATGTCATCGGCTAGGATAGCGGCGCGTAGCATATATTACAAAACATAATATCTCTGGAGAAATGTTATTATTTAAATATAGTTCTCAGCCCGTGGAACAACTCAAAAAGGTTTTTTCAACATATAATTATAAAAGATAACTAGATCAACGATTGCCATTCGAAACTACAATCCAGAGCTAAATAAATTACTTCCAAGAAAAACTTACTAAGCTAGAATCCACTATCGACTCGAGTCTCAATTCCGTTCCAATTTAACGTTCTCGGTGTAGTGGTACAGTGCATGTCGTGATAAGTGTATTAGTTAGTTAATTACCGCTTTGATTCATTACGCGAACGCCCGCCCAGCTGACCCGATTACAACTGCTTGCATGATTAATGGTACAACTAAATACTAGATTTCGTACTATTTAATTGCTTATACAACGTCTTTGGGAGCAATTATCGTATCTATGTAGAGCAGATTACTATCGACTGAAGTGTTTTGGAAAGTGATAATTTAATTAACCTGAATGGAATTGCGGTTTTTGTTTTGCTTTGACAGATGTGAAAGTTTTTTTTTATACTCGTACTAGAAATTTTATTTAATTGTATACCTGAGTTTTTATTTTATTTATTTTTCACTTTATATACAAATATATATCGACGGATTTAATGCCAAAGACATTCTGTCCCAGTCAACCTTTTATCCCAAAAAAGGAACGATGTGCACACAAATCGGATATCATTAAATTCCCTAACCATACCAAATGTGGAATCATTAAATTTCGAAAATACATCAAACAATGGAATTTTAGTATCTCTTAAAAGCACAATTTAAAAATCATATCTCATCGCATGGCGCGCCAGTTATGAGCACGGACCATCCGAAACAATTACTTAATGTCAACGAAAAAGATAATTTAATAATTGTTGCCGATGATATATGAGGGGTCCCCGCCCACCTGGGGCTCCAATATTAAAATAACCGATACTTCTCCGGGCTTATTTATGCACGCCGGCACAATGTTACATCTTACTCCGTGCGCCGTCCTGCATTTGTTAAAAGAACACGGTAATAGTCGCTCGAAGATTTCTAATGTCTCAATTTCCTGTCAACAACAACATAATTTCAGTCTTAAACCAACCGAATTAGGTCCTATATTGAATGGGAAATTCGGTGCACGAACTTATGTCTCGCGTGACAAAATGACATAACTTTGTCAAGAGTATCCGTTGAGAATTGAATCTTATTCATATGATTTAAAGTTGGAATGCAGGGTTCCTCTCAATACGTTTAAATTATGTCTTGTTTAATGAGTCGAAATCGAATATCGAACAGAAAGCTCTAATTCAAAAACAAAAAACTGCAATTGTTACCTTAATTGGAAGCATTACAGTTCATTTTGTCCTGTAGTGTAAAACGCGACTTGTGTTCAACTGCGAAGTGTAGAGTTTGTGAGATGTTTTCACTGAGAACACAGTCATGTAACTAATGCAGGGAATCTACATATCATTAAGAGATGTAGGCTCATTTTATACGTGTGTACCGCTTTGTTTCTTATATTTACGGTTGGATGTATAGTATTTATGACATCGAGTGTACATTGCTATTGAATGTTCTGCGGCACACGGATAGGCTTGTTTTCAGACGCCTATTGTACAATAATATGAGGTATTTTATAGAGGAGTATGACACAGCATTGAAACCGCGCCGATTTATAGTCCAGTGTTCAACGAAACTTGGAAAATATAGTTATGGGATGCGATTTCGTACAAGGTTAAATCTTTTGAGATGAAAAATTGTGTGCTCTGTCTGTACTAGTTGCAGCGATTTAGTTAAATGGAAAGTACATTTTTCATTCTCTTGTTTATTTATTTTAAATCGTCGCGTCGTGTAGTATTATATATTTGATTGCCTCGGTGGCGTAGTTGTAAGTGTACACGGTACAAGTATGACTGCAGCGCTGAGGTCCTGGGTTCAAATCCCGGGTCGAGCCAAAAAAATTTGTTAAAAGAGAATATGTATTTTAGAAAAAGTTTGTCAAAAACAGCTACTGAGATATTTCGCCTCTGCTTCAATAACGTGGTAAGTCCGACAATTATTTTTTATTTGATAATTAATATCGCCGTGTTTGTTTTTATTTCTTCAAATATAGTGGCATGTAATAGTGAATAACAAAAAATGTTTTGTCATAACTTTTTATTGGAATTTTAAAAAGTGAAAAGCTTCAATACTCTCCTTCCAAATCATAATATTCAAAAAATCACATTTTTAAAGGATAGGTAATTTTATATTTCGCTACCGACAACGCGTCAGTAAAAATATTAAATATTTTACTAGCGTAGTAAAAGTATAGAAAGTGGTCCAGCGGTGGTCTGATGTTTGCAGACACGGGATGGTGTGTTAGCACTTCTAGCAGCGTGACCACACTCAATTAGCCATTAATTGGACAATAACAGTAAAGTCGCTAAGTGCCACTACGATGATTAGGCGAAATTGTATATTGTACGCTTACTTTCGAGTATTCGTGTTCAGAATGGTAAATGTACTCCGAACATGTGTTGAAAGTAAACTGCAATTGCGGTGCGCATTTGTTATTATTAAATCTGTAATGTAAACTTGATCTGAAATAAAACTATCTATTGATCTACGTAAAGTTCTAAGTGACGAATGTACTATTTTGCCCTTATGTGATGGTTACTCAATCTACCGTGAAATCACACAACACCAATGTAAAATATCTCATATTTTTTCCATATCATCATTCGTACGTTTTTAATGCGGTAAATTTGCATATTGTAAATATATTATTTTTGTATTCATATATAAGGACGCCGTGACATCTTGTAATTCAGATATTTCAAATAAGACAGTGACCTATTATCAATAAGGTAATCACATCAAAAAAAATTGTATCTGATGTGCGGTGTATAAAACTATCGTTTAATACTTTTGACAAAAGAGATGTTTGAGTGAAATTGTTTTAGCTGTTTTCTTTTGTCTTAGATAAGGTATGTTTAGACTGTCGAACGTTTTGCAAACTCGCGTCAAAAGTTGCATATACCGTTATTGCAAGTGGGTGCACACATTAAATATCAATATTACTATAGATATCAAAGTTTCGCGCCAAATCGTTGCTAAAATGCATAATTGTAAATAGACAATGCAATCACGACTCATTGTTGACTATGAAAATATTTATGCTTTATGTACTTCATATTAGCTGAATCATTCTAATTAATTACTTAAATATGGTTATAATCCTTGAGTTTTTTGGCCATATCGCCCGCAAACCAGGTGATAACCTCCAAAAATTGATAATCACTGGACTAATGGAGGGCAAGAGATCGAGAGGTAGGAATCCTATGCGCTGGACCGATCAGGTCCGCACCACACTCAACATGAATGTAACTAAAGCGGTTCGTGTCGCCAAAAACCGAACCAGATGGCAAAACATCGTGCGCGAAGGACTGTTTCCCTGATGACATCACGACCCCCAGCATTGGGGAATCGATGCAAGGAGGAGGATGGTTATAATAATAAAAATGACCTTTAGATATAATATTATGATTAACAAATTTAATTCTTAAAGTGAGTGGGCCAATATCTTTTTGTAGTATCCAATTTATAGTGATGCAAGTCCAGGTTGAAGAGGAGGACGGTCTGAAGTGCACGGTCAAAGATTTAATTTCTTTAGGAGATCTCCATTATATTTTGATTTTGGGTTTCCTGAGACTGTTCGTAGTTCCTGATGACCAAAGACATGATACTTTTCTTAGTTATGACGAGACGAGCATGTTTCTTGACTGATGTTAAGCAAGGACACTCATAAATTGTAGCAACGCCATCTACCTATAGAGTCTACACTGCACTGTTTTTTTTTTCTCATTATAAATGTATTTTTTATTTGTTGATGGTAGGGCATATTTCATATCCGTCCAGATAGCAACCACCGTACACAAGGTGTTAAAACCCATCATAGTGGCCCATGTAAATGTGTCGCTTTCCAGGATCACGTAGAAAAAAAACCGGTCTTGCAAATAAATAAATAATTTATTTACTTTAGGCAAACATCTACCCACTTCCTGATCACCCCATTATTTAATTAAATGCACCACAGCATTACATCATAGATAATTATGCAAGTAAACTGATTTTTGAAGAATCATTCTAATAACACCTAAAAGGCTGTTCTACACCAGCAAGACATGATATTCGAAGCAATACCACAGCTGAGCTCCGCGGGTGGCCACTACTCTTTACACATCAAATTAACAGCCCAAATGATAGAGTGGTACCAACCAGTGTACTAAACAGGCCCTAACGTGTGAAATGGCTGACAGGAATTCTGGCTTTTTGGAATCTTTGGTGGCCTTTAATTATTAATTCACACTCTGCATGTTTAGTTTTATGATTGTCTTTACTGTCGCGCTGTGTTGCTTTAAGTGAATTTATGTACGAATGTTGTTAGTGGTATCCTGTTCTTCACAAGGTTTGTGTTTACTTTTATAATACTAGGTTTTGTTCGCGGCTCTGTCCTGTGAGTGTTTGCCTGGAGTACCGGTCACATAGGAACCGTATATTTTTAAATTATAAAAAAAAAACTAACCTAAAATATTTTTTTTATATCACTTACAGTTTAATCTTTGTAAAACATGTTGAATCCGTACTGCGTAAAAAACGAATATATTTTTTCATTAATTATAATTTAAGAATTAAGTGATTCCTAAAATTAAGAGGATGTGATGTTTGGCAGTGCGGCGAGCTGTACTAACTATGCCCAATCTTCTAGAAGCATGCTTAAAATGTGTTGAGGTGTATCTATGAAGTGGGATGAGGATAGAAAAAATATTGCTATTACTGCTACCAATAGTGCTAAAAAATAATCCAAAATATTGTTAAGTCATGTGCATCACCGACGGTAACACATCTTTTTAATTTCAAATTAACTGAAAACATACTAAGACCTTAATATACTAATATACCGCATCTGCACTGTTAAAGGTTTATCAACATGTTTCCTGAACATTATGCTATTGTTCGTCCCATCGGGGTAATCTCATAACATATCATTACGCGCGCCCCGTCGGTACCTGCCAGTAATAATCATCTATAATGCTCGCGTGAGCTGCGTGATGCCTGGCTTAAGTGATGTATTAGGAATCAGTTTGTTCCCATTATTATTGTGAATATTTATATGAGCGTATGCAAAAGTCAGTCAGAGTACCATCCCTTGCCTGTATTTGTTGTTAAGCTATAGTGTGATTTGTAAAACAAGGATAAACATTTCAAACATAATTTTCATTATTATAATGGTTATGATAGTTTCAAATATTATCATTAAGTTGAACAAATATGGATCGCAAATTCGCTGGTTAATTATTACAAGGCCCTATGTAAATGTTTACTTATCTTAGAAAACGATATTTAAAATTTTCATGATAGTTAAGTTTTTCCATGGTTTTTTCTTTATTTATCTTTCGGGATTATAGGATTTTTAACTCAAAAAGTATAGTTCCAAAAATAAAATATAGACCCCTATAATACTCAGCCAGCGATTTATAAGCGTCTTGGAATCTTATAAAATTAAAACCGGAAGAGTTTGTGTGTCAATGTACATTTACGTCTCCTATAATATTAATACGCCTCTATTTCCACGACACTTACTTACATTAAAAAAGTATAGTGCTAATAAAAAGAAAGGATAATTAATTGAAACATTAGCAAAGTTAACTGAGGAACTTAATACTTTGTTACATGGTATGTAATGGCTCTTTTCGGGCCTCCTCCAATTGCCTCAATTTATTTCTATCTTGCGCAACCTCCATCCAGTCTCTTCCCGATTCTTACGTCGCCTATACATCCGTCAAAATATCCGTCCGCTCCAATGGAAACGGTACGTATTGACAACACTTAGCGATTTTTTCGCGTCAATGTTATAAATGCGTTGATAACGTTGCCGCGGGTATTAGCGTTTATCTAACCGCTCGGGTGACGTCGCGCCGCGCGTCTTTCATACCTTAATGCGAATACGCGATTCAATCAGGTATTTTCTATATAAATAAAATAAATGGTTTTCAATCTGTATTTATTTCTTCCAGGGCCATTGATGTGTAAAGTCGTATTTTACTTTCTTTAAAAAATAATTCAGACGACACTATTTGTTACTATGGAAGTTATTAATCCTGCTACAAAAATAGTTATAAGTGCAAAACATTAGAAAATAAACTGCTTATTCTTAAAGTGTCCACTATTACATCCACATTATATTAAAACAAAATACATAAAGTTCCTAACACCTAAATTAAAAAAAGAACAAAGCCAAATTCAAATTACATCACACAATAAACGAATCAAACACCCACCCTACACCGGATTATTCATGAGGAAATTAATAATAATAACAATAACGCATTATTACATAGACATTAATAATCACGGGCCATTATACCACCGGATTTATTGTATTATTAATAAAAAATTCAAATCAGGCCTTACAAGCGTAAGTCGTGGATTTAAATTGTTTGGGAGTTCTCACATTAAAAAAGCGAGGGCGCGCTTTGGTTTGTGGTAGGGTTCTGCTGGTATTTATTGTTGTTTTTATGCCGATATGTGGATAGCAACCTATAATTAAAATCATTATCCTACTTTGTTTCGCCGTCGGGTAAAAATACATTAGACTTGATTAGCATAATTTTTAGCTAAATTTGCTCATAAACATAATAATTATTTCAATCAGGGCAAAGCAAGACGTATGTGACATGGACTTTTTTAATATAAATATCCATAGAATTTTATCATAAATTAATTGCTGTCCGATAATTCAAAATTTACCAAATACGAAAACTAAAATTGTATTGGTTTTAGTGGCCAAAATTAAAAAAGAAGTAGTAGGTACGGTAAGAATTATTTACCAATCTAAAATACCGTTTTTCCTGCTACTTATTTTGTGGAACCCTAAAAATAATATAATATTTCCCTCGTGTGGGCGTTGTATAACTTAATTACGGTAGGTATAATACCATGTGTGAAATGTCAATACTGGCGTTTGATGTTGGGATTTGAGCAATCCCAACGCGGGGGCATAATTGTGGGAAAACTTGTGTTTGTCTTGTGGTCTATCGAACCCTATGGCGTAATTTATTCATGATTATGGTCAATTTAGTGCCAGTGTATTCCATAACGTACCAGTAGAATTTGGTTTATAGCATATGTCTACTGCATTACTTGATTATATTTTTTTGTTCAAGACGATTCACCTTACTAAAAGAACAGCCTAATTTGTCGAGTAATTAATAAAATTAGTATTTTAGATACAAAATGGAGTGTTTAATGTAGTAACTGGCAGGAGTAAAGGGTGACAGTTTCCCAAAGGGAACCTAATACGACATAAAGGTACTACTTATATGCATAATTGCGGTCGCAAAACGTTCATGAATAATTAGATTTTATATGAATTACGAAAGGGAAGCCGGCAGGAATCGAGCTGTATAGATCCTTCGCCATTGGAAGCTGGTCTTTCCGTATCTAAAACAAATTAGAATATATTTTGAGTGATCTAACAACATCTAAATATGCAGAACATCACAGAAGTCAAGCCAAATTTAGATGCAGTTTTAGATGCGGTATGATACGTTTAATGAATTGAAATACATTTTTTTGTCTATTCGTTTATATCGTATCGATACAGTCATAGTTTTAATCAAGAAACATAGTTCTCACAAAAACATAAACCAACAAAAGACACAATCCAAACAATTTACTTTTGATTAAAACTTAAGGGCGCGTCACACATGACGTATCGTTTTATCCTGCAAAAGTTAATTTCCTCTCTCACACCAACAAATTCAATCCGGCGGCTCACAATAGAGCATATTTGCTTATCTTTAATTGATTCACTCTAACCCTCCGCTGTGATAAGGATTAGCTCTATTCACGCTGACTTTTACAAGGGTAGCGTACCCTAACGAGGGTTAGAACACAGACTACGCTGTTTGAATATTGTTAAGTTGATCAGAAGCGGCCTTTGTACGTTTTGTCTCTGAGAGACATGGTATAAAAAATATTATATTGTCATGAAATACTTATCCAAATGATTGTAGTATTTTATGTAACGCCTAGTTTAGTTCAGCATTAGAGTGTTTATACTTAGGTAAACATATTTTGATTTAATTAAAATTAATTTCATATTGATAAATTCAACTGAGTTATTCTCTTCAAAACCTCGCAATTAACTTTTTAACAGTATTTTGATCTACTTAAGTATCAACTTTAGGTCAGTTTATTAAACAAAAATACCAAGATTCCTGTTTAAAACAAAGTTATAAAATCAAATTTGGAATGGTACTTGTCTTCCATGTAACGACAAAGAATGATCGCGTCTGCTTCACAATATTTAATCTACAGTCCGCACAAGGCGACATTGGATTTCATAAGCACACGCGTGTCCCGTATTATCGGGCGGCGTTCGTAATGCGATATAGCTATAATAGCGCGATATTCGTGAATTACAAGCATTTATCGCGTCGTGTAGTGTGTGGGACCGCACCCTCCCCCGGAGGGACGCTAAATGGTTTTATGGGATTTATAAGATTGTTTTTGACTTCTGATATTTTTGCGTTTGGCTCGCTTGGGGTTTGCGGTGTAATTATTTATGATTTTTGTGTTCATTTCTTTGCTATTTTGAAGTATTTTCGTGGAATAAATAGAGTATATGAGTTTAATTGTTTTTATTTGTATTTTAAATTGGAAAATAGTACTAGTAATAACTTTCTTTAGTTTATAGACTGGAAATAAACTACGTTATATTTATCTAGAAAATAACCAGCCGGTTACTATAGAGCTTTTATTAACGTGAAAACACCGACAGCCGGGTAAAACCGCGAGCAAACCCTAATAATAAAACCATCGAAAAATCCCCGTCATTCCTGTAATGGAAATGTCTGAAACAACGGATAGTACAAGTGTGAGTTAATAAAACGTCATTCATACAGTATCCAATAAAGCTGAAAAAAAAACCGTTCGCAAGTCACTCGGCTGGACGTTTGATATGAACGAACGTGGAAATTGGAAAAATCCGTGGAAATCCGATGTCTGGCTGACGGATTTTTAGGATTCCATTTTTCGGCCGTAACGGATGCAGATTCGATTGAATTGTTTATTTAAATACTGGCGTTGTTTAACATGGTTTGTTTACTATAATAAAAACAGTATTTTACAGAAATGTTATGGAACGTCAAAGAGTTCTATAAGTTTAAAGTGGAGTTAAATGTATGTGTGCTTAGTAAAATAAACATTTTAAAAAATCAACGCAACAGTAAAACACTTCTATAGTAAGCACCCAAAACTTCTTCCATGTCTTAAGAAAAGTGTAATCACGATCAAAAATGGATTTATTTATTATTTATTTAAACCCTTTATGGTACATAAAGTCTCATAAAAAGTAAACATACAAGAGGGAATATGAACAAACAAGGAGTACAAAAGGCGGTCCTTTCGCAATCAGCGATTTTTTTTTCGTTTTTATAAAAAAAGTTCTTTATTGTTTCATCGCTAGCACAACTAGGTTACAGATATTTGCAGTCTAATTAAAAATCCACTTGTGTTACATATGTGCAAACAATTATACTCTGTATAGCCCTTAAAAATAAAATAAACACACGGACCGACAGAGCGGAGTAAACACGCAGAAGCGCCCGCGACGAAAGTGCCGGAAATTGATTTTTTTATCGCACCTCTATAAAATGTCCCTAAAGTACTTACACGGTAGTACAGATTATGGATTATTTTATGTACGACACTCATAAGTGAATAATTGAATGTTTTTATTACATTTATAACGGATTTAAGATGAGAAATATTTCTAATTGCGTGCAGTGCCTCTGCCAGATTATGAGGGCAATTTTAATTTCATATACATCTTAACATGTAATATGAAGATATTAAAAGTAATAAAATAGAATTTTAATTGCATTCTGCAATACCTATCCTTCGATATATTAGTTTAAAGTTCAGAATTTATTGGCTAGGTGTCACCCTGTATGCGGTTTACTGTCTCTTTGCTTATCATTTGCTTTTAAGATCGGTGACCCCAACATAACCGTCTAGTACTAGCTACGCTAAATAAGCTGTATTATTCAATACACCAAGAGAATTCGCAATTTGTATCTTCAAGAAACATATTGATATATGCATAAGTATTCATATTGCTCTTAAACGGTCATGTCCTCGAAAAGCCTAACAAAAGAGGATGTAGTACATAGTGCGAGGCTATATATCAAGGCGTAACGCATCGTGGTCACCGTACGATGTTAACAGAGCATTATCCGCTTACATCTGCTGGAAATGAGGTGCTTAAGGCGTAATAAGTCCGGTGCAAACGGAGCGGTTTTAAATGCGTGTAAGGAATATGCGTTTTAAGTACTAATATCCACTTCAGGTTGCTTTGATGTTATTTTCAAATATATAGGTAAGTTTTACGATAAAATAATAATTTTGGGAGAAAATTATACCGACGACTGGTAAAATGGATAATATGGTAGCCAATCGAATAAGCGAAAACATTGGTGAATTTTGTTATTGTCTTCATGAAACATGAAGGCCTGAGGCGAAGAGAATATGTATTTTGATTAAGAAATAAAACAAATTTCAATCATGGCTTTAAAAACAAAAATTAAATGACGCATCTCCAAAAGCGGTAGAGCGACTATTGAACCGCTGTAGCTACACGTTCGCGCATAACCACCCCATGCAAGAGTGAGTATAATTTAACTCGTGGGCGTCGCGCGGCAGTCACCACCCCTAACACCCGTAAATATTCCTAATACAAGGGCTGTTTAAAGAATTATCTGTCATGCCTCATGAACTTTAATGTATCGCTAACTGAGCTTAGATAAACAGATCTGTATCTGAATTTACTAGAACGACATCGGCTTATGTTACATGTGTTTTGTGTAAGTATTTACTATACTTTTGCTAAGTTTTCCACTGAGGCACTTGTATATATTCTTTTATATATTTAGATACTCTGTTAGTGTCACATTGAGAATTATAAAGCAAACCGCAGATTTATTTATGTAACTCGTTTACACTAAGACATTTAGTGCTATAATGCAGGTCTCTCAAATATCTTCATTTTCATCACTTAGATACCAACTTATTGCCTGTCACCAAGATACTTACGCCTACGATGTTATTTGTTATACTTTATCAAATAACAATCATTTATATAACATCTACACACAACATCTGCAAATATTATATAATTAAAATTTAAATATAGACACATAAAACGCTGACCCTGGCCTATGACATAAAGAGGACATCTGTCAAAGTAACTTCCTTAAAAAAACAATCACTATAAAACAGGCAATGGAAGTACAAACATTGATCCCTAACTATTTCATAAGAAATGCATAATATAATTACCAAGTTTATTTTGCACGTATTGTATAATAATAAGAACATTTTCAACTTAATCGTGTAGTAAATAAAACTAACAATACCATATAGGTATGAACAACTAAGTTGGCATGACACAATTGTATTATACTTAAAGAGACCGCTACCGGTTTTAATTAAGAATAATTAAAAAATAACCGATGCTTAACACTATTTTAATGTCATGTTAACTGTCCATGTAACGATTCCTATAAAAATTTAATTGATATGCCGACATACAAAGTATGGAAACGTGTTCTTTTTCATACAATTTGTGTTGATATTTGAGAATATAAATTCTTCTTAATTGTAATTACAAGGATCGCCGACATGTAATTGTGGTGCTACCTGGAAATCCATTAAGAAGTTTTTCGTAACAATTTTAATTTATAAACTTTTATTTTTTTATATATTAATATGTTTGTTAAGTTTTTTTTAAACTCTCCTTGCAATGTTACCTTTAGAAGTGTTAGATTACACTTTTAGATTCCCAATATCTAGAAACAAAATTTTCGCTAAAATGTAAAACATTGTTCTAAATTAACTGAAAAAAAAACACAATCATAACTTTGTCTGCAAATGTAGAGACATTTAAATAAATAATGAATAACAAATAATCTATTTATAAAGAACATTTTATTCATTCATAAAATAAGATTTATTTTATTTGCATAACGTCTTTGAATCCCTCCGTAATATTTTTACTAACAATATTTTTAAAGTTGCAATATTGGCGCCAATTCTAAATTCAAATTTCCGAGTATAGACACACCCGCCTCCGCAGAGCTCTCCGCCCATCGACAAACAAAGTCGCCGATACAGTTACAAAGAAACGGTCACCATTACTTGGTATCGCTACTCGTAAAGTGTTGACTTCAGTCGCCGGCGTCTGGAAATGCCGATTTTACTATCTGCCGAGAAGTTTCAGCCACTACAAAGAATGCCTGTGTACAGTTACGTGAAAAATTATCTAATGTTATGACATCATTATTATTAACCGATTTTTATTCTTTTTTTTAAGTGGGAGTAATAAATACGTGACGTATTCATGTCTACAGAAAATGTTATTTGATTTTTATTTACTGATATAAAACGTGTATACAAATTTTACCTAGACTAAAACATGAATTTTGCACTATTATTATCTACGCATATGTATACTATCCCCGAACCTATATATATATAAACCAGTTTCATAATATCAGCACTACAACATATTGTATATCTATTACCTAACGTTCACTACATGAATACGTGACCTAAGTAATGTACGAAAAATAAAACGTATTATCTGTACACCAATGGCGAATTTTATTAATTAGCAAATAGGTTCCTTTTTTCTTAAGATACACATATCAAATTTGCATAATGCATATATTATGTTGGAAATGTATAAAGATTTGAGTGCGCGACGGTAGTGGGCGGGGCGGCGCGCTGGCCCGTTTTACATTTCACGGTAACGCATTAATTGAGCGAAATAAAATCAAACAAATGTATTAACCAATACACTTCACATGTTACATTGTATGAAAATTGTATTAATAAACGTTGTTGTGCGAAGAATATGCCTTTAAATACTTATACCAAGCAATATAACCAGAGAGAGACCGTTTTAAAACATCTACATATCCATAGGTTCCGCCACGTGAGTAAACTCGATTAGACGTTATGCTTTCAAGAACATTTTCTATGAAATATACCGTCTTATTCTCATTGATGTCCAGCGACGTTAATTAAAGCAAAATCACGGTCAACATGATGGCCAATGCCTTTTATCGTTGAAGCCCTAATCTATCTTTATTTAATCTATTCGATTTCCTCTTACTCTTTCTTCCTACGAATGAAGATATGTTTAACATACGTAGAACTGGAGTTTGCGTTGCCCAGTCCTAAGCTCCATACAAAATATTATGACAAAAACATTCCCAAACATTCGGCACCACAAAGCGCCCACTGTCCGTTGTCAGTTGTCACAATAAAGTAAACAATAAGCCGCCGATATCGCTCTAATGCCGACGGTGATAAAATTCGTGACCGCGTTGTCACACCTCCGCCTAATTGGAATTTATGTCTCTGCAACACTGATGCCAACATATGGCGCTTACTATTTGTTTACGATATTGTTTGGAGGTCGAAAGTGAGTTGGTCGGAAAGATATCGAGAAGGATATTAGGAAGGTATTTTTATGATTCGTCTATATTTTGTAATGGGAAAAGTGCAGAGATAAAGGCTAATTTCAATAAAATTTCGTTTAAAAATGAGTTTGGCTGTAACTTCTTTTAAATGTCCACGCTCTAAACACTGTCTAAGAATTCTAACTATACCTTGTAAAAATCACCTTATATTATTTTTGTATTTATTATTTGCTATAACCTACACAAATGTCGGTAAGATAAAATAAACTGTACACTTTATAGGTGATTGTTGTAGTAGTTTATTCTAATTGGCACTACAGAAAAATAACTTTGCTATTCTTTAAACTATCGGTGACATTAACAAGCCCTTTTACAAGCTTATACTCGTATCTCAGGAATGATATTAATGTTCGATCGTAATCAAATGTTAAATATCGTCGGTTATGTCTGAACAATAAAGTATCAAGAACGAAATATGTAGAGTATGTCGCAAATATAAATAATGAGTAGAATAATCTATACTATTATATAAAGCTGAAGAGTTTCTTTGTTTAAAAGCGCTAATCCCAGGAACTGCTGGTTCGATTTTTTTTTATTTACTATTTTATAGCACATTTATCGGGGAAGGCTATATAATATCACCCTATGACCAATCAGAGCGGAGAATTTATGAAAAATGTTGCAAAACGGGAAAAATATATTCCTTTTGAGAGCTTCCGTTAAAGTTACGCAACAATAATGTATGACAGGATTACTCTTCTTAGAAAGTCCTAAAAAAAGTATTAGGGAATAAAGTCCCCCTCCGCATCTGTCTGCCTGTCGAAACGCGATAAACTAGAGCATGAATTATTTTAAAATCTGACAATTTTAAACATATTTTTAATATTATATAGAGACCACAAAGATATAAAACTAAATAAGTATGTGATAATTACATAGTAATGGTATTTTACATAGTAAAGGTTACACTTATAAAAGAAAATAATTGTATAAAATGATTTACATTTACAACTACCATATAAGTTTAACTTCTAATATCGGCTTATTATGCCATGATTTTAATTAACAGCGAATAAACATAAATTTTCTTAAATTTATTTGGACTGCAAACACAAAGCAAATGGTAGGAGTAAAAATTCGATTCGGACATAATATTATGGCCACAAATTCAATGTTGTTTTCGTTTCGGAGAGCTTCCGTCCCGCTTCCGGGGTAGATTACAAAATACTTTATTTGTGCCCGCCGCCTTATCTTAATTTCTTAATTAAGAACTCCGTAGGTAAATTAGGGTGCGTGCGCGGTGCGTTGTATTGTTTTTAGTTTATTACAATAATTGAAGTTAGCTTTTATGTAATTAATATTGTCTTTTTAAGGGTTCTTTGTTTAGAGGGCTTGTATGAAATATTGAATGTTTAAAAGGTATTTGATATACTATCATGAAAATAAAGTTAGATTGTATTTTATAATTTAAAGTATTTTTCAATACAATTTTATCAGTTTCTTCGAACAATGCGGTATAGCGATAAATAACAGTCTAATAAATTCACATTATGAATACAAATGTAATGGATAACATCTCGCATGTCTAAATTAGTTTTATTGCTACAGAGTACGGGCATAATATGTTCTGTGTCTGTAAAATGCCTATACGCTTGCAAATAAGTAAAATAACTAACAGGTGTAAATCCGTTTATCTTTTTTGATTTTCTCTTGATTCTGCTACGAATATACATATAACTGAGTATGTGTATACGTGTATTAGAGTGGATCTCGTCAAATTTGCATTCGGCAGCGCGTTGATTTCCCCGGACGAAGCGATATCGGCGCGATCTACGGAATTGCCACCCCGGCACCGACGCGTATCAAATCGAAAATCAACTCTTTTTATTCACATTTATTGGGAGACTTATTCTGGGAAATTCGGGTATTATTTAATAATTAGTAAAGTTTCTCCTATTTTAGTCTTTGGAAGTCTATTGCTGAATATGGGTATTTCCTAAGTAATGTTTAAAATTTATAGTTACATCTGGCGGGTAACATATCCTTTCATTCATCGATAGCTTATATAAGTATGATTGTATTGTTTGAATTAGTTAATTTGATTATTTCGTTGGATATTTTAAAGTGTACATACAACGAATTTTCTATGTTTGGTAACAATAGGCAGTATTAGAGTGTATGATAATAGGAAATAACACGTAATAATTAAATTATTTTGCAAAGATTACTATAAAAACTATTATGGTACATTCAGTCACAAAAACCCTATACACAAAAGTTTTATTGAAGCAAATATATTTTATTTTTATGAAAAAATAGTAAGGAAGTGTAGGCGATTCAATTTTTGAATTTATTCAGATACTTATGTGGGTGAATCTAGGTAATTAGTAAAAACCGGCATTTAACATATCAATATCAAGTGTCAATTATAGACAATAATAACTAATTCTATCAACTATGCAGTGTTAAAACTCCGGAATAAGCACATCGGTTCCTATTTATTTCGTCAGAACGATTTTTACATAGTAAACGTAGGCGTATAAGATTTTATTGCAAACGGATTTCTATTCACAAGAATTGAATTGAATCGTTTGGTTTGACAAAAGGTACGCTTTTCATAATAAAGCGTTAGAATCGTTTGCGTTGGAAAAGAAATTGACTTTTAAATTGTGCAAGTATTTGCATATTTTTTATTATATCGATTTTGGTTTGGACTACGGTGGAACTAGTATCAGGTTTGGTATAGTCATTTTGCTACGCCAGGATAAAAAAAGAAAAAACTTTACATATAGACCGGCACAATTAATGGTTGTTCTGGTATCAAGGGTCTGTGGTGGCGCTGTGATCGCTTCATCAGGTGAGCCATGTGCTCGTTCATCCGATCTTTTAAGAGATTTATCATATATAAAAAACAAAGGACAAAAATTCTACAAAGTAATAATTATAATATTCAAATAATTTCAGTACAGACATAGAAGTGGCTGAATAAATTCAAAATTTAAAATTGCCTTCAAAGTGTTGTGTGTCAAAATAGTTTTTTATACTAAAATAAATTTGAGTTTACTTTATTTTAAACAAAAATAAGTTCAGCTACTTTTGTGGCTAACTGTACATTAATCATTACGTAATTATAATAATAAGCCTCGCAATGTGTCACACGTCTTGAAAACAAAATGCATTAAAGAGCATTTTAAATAAAAAATAGACTTCATTTCAGAAAGTGATAGATAATAATATCTATTCGACATAATGATACAGCTGTATTAATTCTTGGAAGGATTAATATTCATCTGATAAAATCACCTTGTACTAAAGAGAACTAATTAATTGTGAGACTTTTCTTGGCACAATTGATAGATAACGAAACAATGTATAATGAAATACATTAAACTAGAAAAGGGGTTCCCAAAGTATTATTGCTACGCCATTTTGGTACCTAAAATTGAATCGCCCACGCCTCCCATCTCTTAAATGCAAGGAGAAGGAAGCTTGGGGCTCACCAAATATTTAACTAATATTTTGAAAGTGAGTTTATTTGTTACGCCTTCACGCATTCAATACTTAAACTGATGATCATGAAATTTTGCACACAAATTGTTAGGTGAACAGAAAGACATATACTACCTTTCGTCCAGGAAGAAGTACTGTTTCAGAGTAATAGAGAATTATTGATAAAATCTACGATAACGCTCGCCCTTACATGATATGCCTTCTTAGGGAGGTACGCCCTCCATTTTGAAGAGCAATGAACTAGGGTATAGACAACAACGTCACGCCTTTTATAGTAGTGAAAGGTACTATAATTAGTGCTAGTACTATAATTAGTCACTTTTCGCCTTGTGTTATCCATCCCATGATGTTTGTGAGAGACAGACCGCCATTTCAGACACAATTTCGAGTCTCTGTCTGATACAGAGTAGAAAAAACCCAATTTCACTTCACCCGACCTGGGCATCGAATTCGAGACTTCAGGTGTCAGCACGGCAGTCGTGCTGCTATACAACTACACAGACGTAGAACTATGTATATATACTATTGGAAAAAAACAATTGAAGTAGAATATTAGCATAATGGTGATCTGTAAAGAAGCTTGGAGGCGGTAATGTGGCCTGGATATCCACTGTCTCATAATGGTTGCGCTATAACATTATACGGGATTCGTAATAAGTCATACGTTAAAACAATATGATAATATGACTACAAAATTCATGAATAACCTCTTGGAGAGATAATATACTTAGGCTGTTATCCGTTGTTATGTGTTCGATTCTCAAGTCAGACGAGTAAAATAATATGTACAACTTTTTGATTGGATAAATGATATAGACGTTTTCTCCAAGGTGGGTAATTGTGCCCAATATGGCTTTGCTCTCTTTCACAACATGGGATGGATTGTATATTTATTGCATATAAGTATGTTTTGCTCTATGGATGCGTCTGCTTAAAGCTTCGAGATAAATGCGTGGTATCATGTTTTAAGTTATCCCATAGTAATTAAAAGGCAAATGTTTAATATTATATAGTATTGTTAGTTCAGAAGTAATTTAAGTTGGAGTTTGTGGTATATTTTAAAATATTGTTATTATCTAAATAATAGAAGAAAGATATACGTAGCTTATAATGAACGATCGATGAACACGCTAATTTTCAAGAACCACGTATAGACTTAGTTGTGGCTGTTGCCATTACGACTTCATATAGCAAAGACAATCTTATTTTACTTCTTACTAATATAATACGTAGGAAAATGTGAATGTCAAGATATTTGTTGGAAATAAACGCAAAGATAATCAGACGGTTTTGTATGGAATTTGCCACACACATAGACAATGTCCGATAACTTACTCTTATGAAAATTATTAAACTTTACAGTGTGAGTTTCTAAAGCCGTGAGCAACTCATAGTGTTAAATAAATCTATATATCTTTTAAAAATTTTAAACAGTTTATTACTTAATAAATACAATACCTAAAGCAGCATATAAATATGAAAAATATAGAGGAATAGCAAAACACTTTTATCGAATCCAACCCTATCACATTCATAGGATATCAGAATAATTTTGCAGTATATATGCTGGAGGTGCCATTATGTACTCCGCACTCTATCCGACGGATAAAGCAAAAATCTATAGCTTATTGTTCATAGGGAATATGTTTTGATGCGAGGAAATTTAACTAAACCTTATTGCTCCGGTTACCATAAGTCGAGTTGTGTGTGAAAGAACTTAGCATATTTTTTTATTTAAAAAGTTTGTAATTTGGAAATCTCGGCATGGTAGTGATGAATAATAGAGCATGCATATAATAATTTGACTACAATAATTTCTCTACGTTATGTCAATGGATTGTTGAATTTAATAATGTTTTACCAAGGTTGTTGCAGTAGCCATCAAAATAACTTGGTTGTCGTCGTCTTCTTAACGATCTTTAGTTTTCAAATACACTGCCTAAGTAAATTATTAAGTTGTTTTATTATTAATTTGTTACTATACAAATAAAATTCACAACCAAGGAGTTATGATAACTACTCACCTAAGTACACCGCAAAGGAAAAACACAAATCGTTTATATATAATGTTACTATATAAGAACATTATTTAGAACATAACAGAGGTACAAATCTAGCACTTTAAACCAAAAACATTTGCAAGAACAATTTTAAGCGGCCACACCCACAGATTCTTGTTGACAACGAAGTGTTATACCTTACGCCCACATATGATACATGGCCGACTTCCGGCGAGCGTGCTTCCGGTGCACGCCCCCTAGCGGGGAATTTTGTAAGTTCTCAAACGTAAACAGCCTGTTAAGATCATTATCTGCACAGTAGTGTTGGTTTATCACTTGGATGATGCATTGCTACGTGAGGAGGAATGCTTGGGGTGATTTTTTTTGGGGGAATTGAATGTTAACGCTCTTTGAACTTAGAAGTAACGATTTTAAAAAGGTTTTTTGGTATTCAATTTTGTTGACGACATATTTTTCGGTTTCGTTGTGAATTTGCAGTCTTTACGACTACCACTGAACCTCAAGGAGGCGACGGAGCGGTAATGTTGGGTTGATCTTAAGACCCGGCGTTAAAACCACTACGACTGTACCTCAATGGTGCGAGTGAAACGGTAATGTTGGGTTTATCTTACGACCCAGTGTTGAACCGTCCGCATAAGTGGTAAATGTAGAACGGTCGCCGGTCCACGTCCCTTACACTGTATACCACTCTACTCACGACAACACTAACTAAAATTCCGCGGTGTCCATCCTCGACACCCTAGGGACGGCTTCGAGCTCCTCTGGCAGGTTCCTAGTCATCGTCTGCAACCGCCCCGACTTGCTGACGACATAAGCCTTAATGTCTTGGAATAAAAGAGACAATTTGAAACAGAACAAATCTATCGTCACCTGGCAATGTATTACTTTAATAATTACCAACGCTTTATAATAAGTTTATTTATTTCATAAATACCTACCCCAACCTATCGACATAATAAATATAGTTCATCACATATTCTGTAATACTACACTCATATTTCTTAGCAACAAACTTAAAAACGTTAATATTTATTTAATGAACGAAGTATTGTTTATGTCTAAATATATTTTACCACAAAATGCTGATATCTACTCGTGTTACAATTTTTATTATAACTAATAAATGTAACAAATTACCCGCAATCTTTAGCAGGATTAAAGTCACCTTTCAGCTGATGACAAAAGGTTAATCTCACGCGGAAGCGTGTGGTCTCAATGGCCAAGCTGTGGCCATCGTATCTCCTCGCATGACTGCACCCCTGTCCACCGGCGATATGTCACAAAGACAGTCTTCGGCCCTCTACGGGTCAATGCAGTCTTTGGAAATTAGATTCCGTAGTGTATTCACAAAAGATTAACAACATATAAAATCTAGTTTCTTAATAATAGTTGATATTACAAATATTTGAAATATTTCTTTGTTTCTATTTCGATGAAAAATGTCCACTAGTACTGATTACTTTTATATCGGTAATGAACTTTTTAATGCTTTGATTGCTATTGAAGATATTTGCTCTAATTATAGTGTGAATATAGGTGCTGGAAAAGCTGCGCAAAGATCTTTCCGGCTAGAAATGTTCCTAAAACCATTTAGCGCTATATAGCGCGACAAGTACGACGTCAATGCCACCTATTAAAAGAAATATTAAAAATCCAATTATTCCCATGGTAGCAAATTACCTAGTTAAAACTTAACCTATATATGTGTTGATCCAGAATATGGTCTGCCCGTGTGACAAATTTCATCCAGATCCATTCAACTGTCTCTTCGTTTACTTCTAACAAACATCCTAACATTCACACAAACTGTCTCAATTATTATATATACAGGAAGTAAGATTTATATTCATGTCCTGCAAATTGTAATTTACTTATAGGTATAATGTTCATTGTCAAAATATGGTCATGACCACCTGGTATACTGTTTTTAGAAATTTTATAGAAATCCCAAAAAACGTTACGCGACTGCCCGCTAAATCTCAAATTTAAACCAGAGGCAAATATTTGCCCTACGATTAAGCATCACTAGGGGCCTATGATTGATGGCAATACGATATCGGGTGCACAGAGTAGAAAACGACTTTCTCTGATAATTTATATTTACAAAACCAAAGTAAAATGTACTTATTTTATGATACGCATGATTATAAGTATGTGATGTACTAAAGACTTCATAGTTTTTCGATTAGTAATATACCTAATTAACGCCTACGCAGTGATTGCAGTTTTAGCCTACATTGATAGTTCCTAACGTTTTTAATATTGTTACTTCTATGATCTATGTGGAAAACTAATTTTACTCCGCCTTCAAAATGTTATCAAAACAAACAATACAAGCAAATACAAAACAATCTTTTATAATGATTAATTGCACAACAGCCTTACAATTTTAACATCAGCTCTGTAACTTTTTATTTCACGATCCAATAACTAGGTTCCTTGTTAGCCCCGTGAAATAGCTGATTTACCTCCGCGGAGGTAATTACCCCAAGGTAAGGAACTCAGGCTATACAGGTTCAGGCTTCGGGTTAATTCTCACTTAAATAAAATAATTTTCTTTTTAAATGATTGCCTCCGTGACCTCTTTGGGTTACAGTGCGACTGCAGTGCTGAGGTTTCAAGTTCAAGTGATATTGGATTTTTCTACTTGGTATTAGCCCGGAGTCTGGAAGTTCTGCCCGATATGGTGATAGGCTCGCCACCTATCACATCATGGGACGGAATAAATACGGCGGAAAGTGGGTGCACCAGTTGCGCCTCTGTCTACCCCATCGGGAATTAAAAGCGTTAATGTGTATGGAATTTCAAACACTAAGAAAATATTAAAATAACCTATACCTACTTACCTTAATATCTCTGTAATCGCAAAGCAATCTGTGGTATTTCGATAGAACAGCTGAAAAGCAATAATCCCTACTTTATCCCCACTTTAAACAATTACACACGTTACAGACAAACACGGGGAAAATTGGTGTGGGAAACTTGTATTGTCTTAAAATGTTTACTTATTGTAACTGTAAAAGTGGGATTAGAAAATTTTTAAACAAAAAATAATCATCATCCTCAGCCTTCATGGTCCCCTCCGTGACCACGAAGGCTGCAAAGTCTTCGAAACGTCGGGAGAGAATAAAACACTAATACCGCGATAGCATCCGAAAATTAGTTTCATTTCAATGTCTAACATTCGCGTAAACATAAGAAAAAATAATCATTTTCTTTTTTATTGCAGTTGGATGGCGAAAGCATGCCACTCGCCTGATGGCAAGCGATGGCCACCCATATACAGCAGCAACACCATACAGTATTTTGAATGACAAAGTACTGCGTGGCACTCCACTGCGCTCATCATCAAATAAGATATTAAGCCTCATAATGCCCAATAATAAATCCGACATTTATATTCGACAACAAATACTTTTTTGAATAGCTTGATTGTTATTTTTTATAGTCTAAATTTAAAATTGTGCATTGTCATCATATCGAATGTTTCAAAAGCTGCCCGCAATAAGTAATAATTTTAGCAAACACAACTGGATTGCAATATACATACGACCGTACTCAAAAGCCGCCAAAGGTGTTCAAATATTAGCATCTGTTTCGGCAAAATGTAATATGATACGAATATTGGCGAGTACCGCATGAGTATAGCATTATGTAGAAATGGGATATAACTATATAAGGTAGAAATTATGTCTAAAACTGGTGGATATTACCAGTCAATTTGAATACATCATAATTTATACATTAAGCCTAATACCTAACGCTCGTTGTTTGTAATATAACATTCAAGTATTTTCACACATTAAACTAGTTGTTAAACACCAAAAAGCTAATCTAATAAATATAATTTGTAAGCTTTGTAATAACTTTACATTAATAAGTCAGAGACATTCAACATTACACCAACACCTTAAATGTTCAGCTTCTACGGAACCCATGTGTCCTGAGTATTCTCACGTCGGCGGGATCAAAGCTACCGCAGTGGCGCGCCTCATAATAACTCGACCGCGCCTCGAATCGTATTACTAGCCCACTTTACGACCATCACCACTACTCGCGTGTCATTTATTTTAATAACTTATTCAACTCGCCAAATTACAGTTTATTGTGCCTTAACAATTTTATGTTTGCGTTTTATGGAATGTTCTTACGTTATAATCGATCACGGTTGAACGAATATGCCAATGAGTTTTTACGATCGGCTCTCCTATAATAAAAGTTATTTATAAATCGAAATGCTATGGATCAGCAATCGTAATCGAGTAGGGGTGTATAAAAATGATGGATAAAAACTGCACTACTATTGATCCAATCTAAAAACTGTGTGTTTATATCGGAATTGGTTGAGTTATTGTAGAATGGTCGGTTGGCGTGTTAATTAGACGTAATAATGTTACTTTACTTATTGCTAACTCAATAATAATATGGCCACTGTCTGGATATTTCTTTCTAAATTCAGCGATGCATGGTCATTTTATAAATTTCCTGTGATAGTATACGATAATAGTTGATACCATTTTGATATCATTCCTCTTATCGAAATATCAACAATATAAATACGTTACGTTCATTAAATGTAACAATTCATTTTTATTATTCGTATTCAATTATAATTAATATATGTCACCTTTTTTCTCCGTCATTGTCCTTCATTGTTGCGTGAAAAAATAGTATATTCACCTAATTTGTAATTAATTATCTTAAAATTAATGCACAATACTAACCACGAATATCGTTTAATTTCTTCATACCTCACGATCTGTTTTGTCCCTTCTGGAGATTATTTATAAACTAGTCAACTAATACCAAGTGGATAGAGTAAAAAAGAAAGTGTTGACACTGTCGATGCTGTTTACATGGGATTATGGATATACTAAATAATATTCACAGGTAAGTGTATTTGTTCCTATTACAAAAATAATACAATTTACGGTACAAAAACAATATTTATTGAAGGCTGTCGAGTGAAAGCTTGTTTCTACTACCTTTCTATAGGTTTGTTGTCTGTTGTATTTGTTGGTGGGCTTAGAATTGTTGTTCACATGTTGATGGAAAATTGAAATAGTAAATAAAGTTATTACCTATTATATGTAGGCGATTGCTTATTGCTTTATTAACTTCGAGACTTTGAATCAGTTTTCATTAATAAATTCTTACTATTTACATGTACAGTCACCGACATAAAAATTTTAAAATTCAATCCCTTATAAACTTTTGTGCTCTTATCAATATTTTTCTTCACAAACACAAATTAAAATAAGACAAACAGCACAAAGAAAAGAAATGTGTTATTTAAACTGAACGCGAATAGGTAATTTAAAGTTCTGAATTTGTTTAGCTACTGTGGCTTACTGTACATAAATAAGTGTCATTAACATCTTGATATTATAGCTTTTATTGAGACTTATGATAAATTTGAATTCTGTCTTGGGTATGAACTAAAACTGGAATTACTATACATAATAGTCTGAAAATATGTTATACATTACGAAAATATTTTTCAACCCTCACAAGCATCTTGCATGACATTTATGTACACATTCGATATATGTCACTATTATTGCAAATTATTCTATTTACGCCACCTTCCAATTGCTATAATGCAATCAACGCAATCACGGATGCCAATTTCACACCAACTGCACTCAACTAGTTGAGGCATCACAAGCGTAAGTGATCTGATAAGTTATCTATGCACTTAGCACGGCGGATGTCGCAATGTCACCGTTTAACACAGGAAGGGACAAAAACTAACAACACTTTTTAGCTGTCGGTTAAATGGTTCACACTTTTGAAACACGTTACGGTTATAATGAGGTGTTAAATATGACTGAATTAAAAATGAATCTGCAATTTTACTCTTTTTACTTTTTTGGTAATAAGTGAGAAATGCGAAGAAGTTTTGATTGATGTTAAAGGAATAAACCGCTGGAAGTATGTGTTCTTAATTGATGCTCTTATACACTAGGTAATGGACTAAAATGTAGGCGATTTTTTGTTCAAAAAAATGCACATTTCGCACTCTTAGAGCTATGGTGACCTAACTCAAAATTTAGACGATTTGTGGAAAACTAATAAAAAAGATTTGAATACAATTTAGACGGCAGAGAATTGGACGGTCATCGAAAGTGAGAATCTCTGTTTCTATTTTATTATTTTGTATTTTTCTCGTTATAGGATTATAGAGAATGTTTTGGAAGGTCGTTTTTTAACAAAATCTGAAAATATAACTTGTGAGTTAGGTCACTTTAGTTCTAAGGGTGCGATTTCTTGGTAGATTAAGTGACGTATTTGCCACTAAAATGTTCAATGTTTAAAATATCACTTCCATTAGATTTATATGATCGCGAATTAAATGAAAACTTTTTTAATGCGCAACACGACAGAATTTTAAACGCATAAATTATAATCAAAACATTTCCTATAATATTATTGACATATGAAAAAACAGCAGAACGGTCGAAGTGGGCGGGGGCAGGATATCCATTATTCGCTATTCGTTACCTACCAGCCGTCAGTACTCGCAGATGGTAGAGCAGGGCATGTTATTACATTATCGATAAGACAATCGTAAAAAATGCACTTGAAGTTTCTCTTAATAATTTTAAAAATAATATTATTTAGGCAGGAATGTTTGATTCGTGTCATCAATATTGAAATTTGCTATGATAATATTACATTTCGTTAAATTAAATACTACCAATTTTACATTATTTTGCGTTGTGCTACCTATTCCTCGCGTCTTCGGGGTATTTTTCTCAAAAATATATAATGTGCAACAAAGGAAAAGCTACAATTTTATTTTACCTACGTATATAAAATAATCAGCAATAGTCATAAAGAAACCGCGCATACTGCGTGAGGTGGTGCGTTTAATCCTACTCGCAGAGAATACCAATTAAACCTTTTAAAGTTAAATTATTATGATTATGATTCGCTTCAGTAAAAGACCTCAAACAAAGCCTTCAACTCATGCGTCAATAACAGAAATCTGCATACAAGTGGCAATTTATTATAAAATGTTTTTACTTCTTAAGTTTTACAACTGCGTAAGTACTGCCGTCACTTCTCAAATCTGAAGTACCTTGTATTCTATTATAAATTAACCTAAAATAAACTGAATAAATATCATCGATACAATCAAAATCACTTTACCCGCCCTATGCAAAACATATTAGAGTGCACGTAGTCACATATTCTAATCTATATTCAAATTGGCGCGCGCCGCGCCGCCATTGTGAAAACGGGTATATTTTTCCAATTTCGCCCGGAAAACTCGTGCCACTACCACTTTTGCATACGCAATTTTATATTTACACCTTCTGAAATATATTTAGAACTTTATATAGCAGGAATAAAGGTGGTCATATTATTTTTAACGGACGCAAATAGATTGGTAGAGTTGGCGACGTGGAAATGTATGCGCCAGTTTATTGTCATCTCTTTCTAGCTGTTGTGTGACGTTTTATTTGGACTGCAGCAGTTATTGGAGATTTTATATGTTTATCGAATTGTATTTCAGTACTGTATATGTAAATCGGCAAACATTTTTCATGTAAACTTGTAATGTAGCAAGTAGTAGTTTAATTCGAGTGTTAGCTTCTATTATTACTATGTTCCAGGCAATCAGTAATTATCAAGTGTTAGAAAACTGTCACGATTCTAATTAAAATAAAAGAAATATCACTGACTACAGAAATACTTTCGGCAAATATCTCACCAACCAACCGACGACGACTGTCAACAACCAACTAGCCCGGTCTGTCAAACGCTCAGTGTTTTTATAGCAAAAAGTGTTACAAATACCCTCACTAAAATGTTCTATGCTAACACAAGTATAATATTCTGCCATACACCAAATAGTAAAACGTAAAGATAAAAAATCTTTTAAACTAACACGCATTTATCCGTAAATAATCCTAAATTATTGGCAACCTAGCACATAAAGCAAGGCGAGCTTATTGTTATCTAATAAAATTTATATTTTCCATTACATTTTTTTTTATCTGACATATAAGACATAAAAAGAGCAATTTCTAGTACCAACTATTAAAAGAATATAGTATTAGATATATAATTATAGCTATATACCTACACCAAAATACATACAGCATCAAGCGTCAATAAAGCGCCACATCCCCATCGATTATCCGCGAAGTTGTTTCAGCCTTATGACGGGTAAATACTATAAACTTACAACGTTAATATGTGTGCGTTTCGCAAAAGTACACCAAGTGTTTATTTTCAATATGGGGACATTTGTTACGGATCCAAGATGGCGCCGGTTGGACAGAGAGGACCATGTTTGGACAACATAAAAGTGGACGACCACCATGATGTATGACGTCTAGATGCGACTCTTTTGGACATTAAACATACTACTGCAAAGCTATTACCTATTATGTAACATTTCTAAGAAGCGACGGCGATCTAGTGGTTGTATATATTGCCTGAGAACGTGAAGGGCTTTGGTTTGGTTTGTTGACAAAGCCTATATGGAGTGAAATGAATATGCCTTAGTTTTAACGATTGATCGCCTGCCTGATAGTAAGCACGAGGCTCCAGTCCCAAAAAATCGTCTTGGAAAAGCCACAACAAGTAAACAAGACTTTTAGAAGTATGTGTTACTGCCTTATTTTTCGTATGCGACTACATATAAGAATGAGATATCCGTTATACATAAAAAAATATCTATTACAAAATAAATTGCGTCTGAAACACATAACAAATTAAAGTATGATTAAAATATATTTAATTTAAATCAATGTCCATTTCCAGTAAAACCATATCTCAGTAATAGCGAACGCGGCCTAAAATAAGACATCCAACGCAACGAAGGCTCATATTTATTTTTTATTTATTTATGATTATTTGCATGGGCCGCGTTGGATGTGACAACACAGGCGCTATTGTCTTCGAATATAATAACGAGATATGGCGCTTGGTCACTTTGTTTTTTTTCTGTACCGTCACGAAGGGCCTTAAGGGCCCGTGGTCGTATAAATTTGGTGTATAGTTTAAATCACGTTTGTAGATGGCGTTTGAATAGCACCGAAACATGTTCGCACTGAATGACGGTTATTGATTTACTGGCTTTTGCTTTGCTGTGGTATTTGCGATTAGTATTATAACCATGTTTTAACAGGGTGGACAGAGCTTATTAAACACTCCCTCATTCATTTGAGTGTATTTATGTTCCTCGGTTCTATTTTGGAAGGGGTAGGATTGCCATGCTGAGGATTCGACGTCGATTCCAGGTGAGGTAAACGGTAAAATAAAATTTATACATATTTTGGCCTTTTGAAATGTTTAAAGATCTATGTTTTTAACGCATTATGGGCGAGTTTGAAAGCGACAATGACAATTATATATTTCAGACGATCTTTTTTTTTTGGTTTCGCGGAGAAGGTCCCTTATTACTACCGCCCAGCCTTCGTGGGGGGCGACTGAGCGGTTATGCTGGGGTAAGCGTGCCTTACGTCCCGGCGTTGAGCCGCCCGGATTTGATGGTGACCTTCGGGCGACCGCCGGGCCGAGTCCCTAACCCTATATACAACTTAATCTATGCACGGCCTACCAGCTAAAACTCCGCGGTGGCCCTCTTCGGCGCATTAGGGACGGCTGCGGGCTTCCTCTGACGTTGAAGTGTCTAGTCTGCGACCGCAGCCGCCCCTGCGCGGTGCCGCCTTGCGGCCCGTCTCCTATGGGGGGGGGGGGTGGCTCAGAAGCCCCCGCGCACCGAAGGACGCCCCTGGCGTCTACGGCAGTGTGAGGCCAACAGCACACTGCCGTCCATCCCGGGGGTCAACCGAAAGATGTGTAAAAATGCACAAAAATGCACTAGGGCGGACAGCCCCCTGCTGCCCGCCGACGACCCCCTTCGTGGCCCCTATTAGTCGCCTCTTACGAAAGGCAGGGGATACCGTGGTGGAATTCTTCAAACGCCCCCATTCCACAGGGCGGATATTTCAGACGATCTACTGATAATTTCAATGAATACCATATTCATCGGAATTCTCTTTTTATGTGAGATTTATTTCTATTCAATAGAGAACTGTTGGCCTTCTAATAGACAAAAGCTAGGCTGCGCAGACTCTATTTCAATGATCTTTTTAGTTTTTTTTTTTTTGTATAACTAAATAACACGCCGATTTACTTGCTTGTCTCATGTAATTTCCAAGAGGCTGCGTTTACAAGTAATCAACCATTCAGAAAAATATTACAGTTTTGCAAGAAACTAAACATCCCTCGTCTCTCCGTGAAACCAGAGCGTGTTCCGCACGCAATACAACTACGCGACCAAGGCAGCAGTTAAATTCTCATGAAATTTTAATCTCATAATTACATTGGCTTTACCACACTCCTATTAGAAGACAGAAATAGGCAATATAGACAAATTTATTATCAACTAGCTTTTGCATGAATGAAAAAGTTTTTCCAGAATAAATAATCTTCAGAGATAATTAGCCTATACTACTAAGGAGTAATGTAGTTTCCTATTAGTAAAAGAATTCTCAAAATCGGTTCTATAGTTCCAGAGATTACCTCCTACAAAAAACAGTCACAAACTTTTCCTCTATAATATGAGTATAGATTAATTACACTACCTATTTTTAGCGTATAATCCGACAGTTAGCATTTTAAAGTGTGACAGCATTTGCTTTAGTTATTCAAAGGCAACGCGACGGTTAGAAATACTCAATATTTACAAGGTAGGACACTAATGATATTGTAATCGTGAACAATTTTTTTTTAGCCACATTTTAACGAAATTAACACAATTGTTGTATCTATTAACCTTGTCAATAAACTAACGAAACGTCGCTTACTAATAAAAAGGAAAGCAATAAGGCGTAATTAACTCCTTAATCGATGATAGAGGTTAATACTATTCATATTTTTTTTTCAATAACACAAAATAATTTTAAGTTCAAAATCTATATGTTTGTAGGTACAAATTAATTTAAATTAAATTTTATATGACGCCCCAATAACCCGCACAAGTGCGAGTTGAACTCGGACACGTAGGATTCCGCATAAACTTATAGGTATCGTATATGAGTACATATTTACAGATCTCAGAATTTTCCTTTACATGTGTTATAAGACACTGGGTCTTGCTAAATTTCATGATTCAAGGTTAACAGGATATATATAGGTTTTGATTCCCTTGTGACATTGCAAAATACGCGAAAATATTCGAGATAAACGATAATATCTTTTGATCGCGTTGAGTTATAAGTTCAATTTTTTCACAACTGACAGAGATCATAAAACCGAGTATTTGATATTAATTTTACCTTGATATCTTTACTTGTTTTTAAAAAAAAGTTTTTTTAGAAACGAGTCTGAGTAGGAAGTAATTAAGTCTAAGACAAAAACTGACGGACAGACAGACGGAAAACAAAGAGATCCTATAAAATATAAGGGTTCTTCTTTGAAACACAGAACCCTAAAAACATAATTAGCAGATAAGGTCAATTACATTTAAGAAAAAAAAATTGCCATATCTCAAGATTTAAACAGAATTTCGCGTACATTTTTCCTTTTAATTATTGGGTATCTATAATTAATTTAAAGCGGAGAAAGTTTAAAATATAAATAACAAGTAACTTTTTCTTCTTTGTAATAAAGGTTGAATATATCAATTTACACATTATGTCAATTAGGTGTATACGGCTTAATGTTAAGGCTTATGGACCTCATTACTTGAGACAGTAGACACGACACTATTCCAAGAATTTTGATACGCACGATTTCATTCCGTACAAAAACGTAAGCTAGACATTGTTACTAACATTTTTACCATCACTATATTTTTAGTTACGAGCAAAATTAGCCATTTACTACATGTTATATATAATTTGATGGATATATGTGTTTATTATTGCTATCATAGAAAGATACAAATATATACATTGTGTACATTTAGTGTATTTTTTAAGGTAAACGTGCAATACAGTATATATACAATGCCCGCTTTTAAAAATCCTACAGATGCAGACCATTTTCATTTATTCCCCTATTTATTAAAAAATAATAAAATAATTCAACATTAATTTTAAGAAACCAACACATTACAAAGCTAACAAATTAAATATCACTTAAAAGAACCACGAAAGCCCAAAAAGGCCACTCACTTAAACCCGTCTCATAACACTATTAAAAGTATGCCGATAATCGCGATAGCATCCACTTAGGCCTGAATTAAGTCCGTGAATGCGTCGATAAATACTCTTAAAATGCCTCAACTGGCCATAATTAGCGGCAAAATGTTGCTTTCGGGAATACATTACATAAATTCAATTACTAAGAATTAGTATCAGATATATAGCAAGTATAAAAAGCTGAGAACCGTGGGGTTTGCGTTCGATTCCTCGTCAGTCTATTGTATATGAAAATTAGAGGAAGGTCCGTGGGATGAGCATTTGTGTAAACGAAGTATGTTTTTATTGTAACAAAAGAACAAGGAATTCATTTAATGTTACGTTATGTTTAAGTAATTTCAGAACATTATAAAAAACAGAATTATGAATATAACGCGGCCTTAAAAAGAAAAAAGGATGAAGGAAAGAAAAGTGTTGTTTCGAGTAGGTCAAGCTGCTTCTTCTCTATGGCTTCATTAAGGTTCGTTTTAGTGCTGAGATTATTAATATTATTTATTAATAGAAATTTATATTACGTCTGAGTGCCAACTGGCAAATTGATGAAAGATGACATGAGCTAATAAAAGTAAAAATTTGTTTATTGGTAATATTAATTCATTTAAATATTTAATCATTATAAACAGCTGACTAACTCATTGTGTCAACAGAAGCACCATCAGGCATTCATAATTAAATTCACCTAAAACACCCCAAAATCATTACGCCTAATCAAAATTCCCCCGAACTTCCGCGCGCAGTGACTTTGTAGCGGCGGGTCTTGAATTTTTTCCCTCCAGGTAATGAATCGCCACAGCGTCCCCAATAAATACTGGCTACTGGTTAATTGATACATTATAAAGCAGATCTTATCGGCAAAGACACCGCGTCGGGACAACGGGGACGGGGAGCTTCGGGGAATGTGTTTTTGGTACAAATACGCCGCTTTTTGTTTAATTAAGAAATTTTGGATTTTTTGTTCGAGTTTTTTTTTGGTATTAATTTGTTATTCATTGACCGGTTTGTGAATTAAATCTAGCGCATACAGTATTAATCTTTAAAATTAGAATGGATATTCGTAATCTCTAGGACATCGTTAGCGTTTTCATTCATATACAAAGAAATGCGTAGTTTATTAAACAAGCAGCCGGTAATATTAAAACAAATTAGGTAATTTGTTTTAATATTCAGATGACTACCCATATTCCTCTGTGATGTGAAGAGAATTGTCAATTCGGTCTTGCCTGGTAAAATGATATCCTGATGGCTATCTATAGACTAATTATTTAATCTATTTCTATACTATTATATAAAGCTGAAGAGTTTGTTTGTTTGTTTGAACGCGCTAATCTCAGGAACTACCGGTCCAAACTGAAAAATTATTTTTGCGTTGGATCGCCCTTTGTTTGTGGAGTGCTATAGGATATATATCATCACGCTATACCCAATAGGAGCGGAGCAGTAATGGCTAATCTCAGGAACTACCGGTCCAAACTGAAAAATTCTTTTTGCGTTGGATAGCTCTTTGTTTATGGAGTACTATAGGCTATATATCATCACGCTATACCCAATAGGAGCGGAGCAGTAATGGCTAATCTCAGGAACTACCGGTCGAAACTGAAAAATTCTTTTTGCGTTGGATAGCCCTTTATTTGTGGATTGCTATAGGCTATATATCATCACGCTATACCCAATAGGAGCGGAGCAGTAATGAAACATGTTGCAAAAACGGGGAAAAATTATTAGTTTTGAGAGCTTCCGTTGCGTGCGCTGCGTAAACAGTTAAAGTTATGCAACAATAATGTATGACGGGATTGTTCCTCTTAAAAAGTTTTAAAAATATATATTATAAAACAAAGTCCCCCGCTGCATCTGTCTGCCTGAACATGTTAAACTCAAAAACTACCCAACGTATTAAGATGAAATTTGGTATGGAAACAGTTTGAGACCCTGGGAAGAACAAAGGCTCCCGGGAAACTACTACTTTTATAACGGAAAACTTTAGCCTGAAAAACTTTATAACGCGGGCGGAGCCGCGGGCAAAAGCTAGTGACTTTATATTCTTATATTATGATGTTTATACCAAAAACTACAAACTTACAGGAGCCATACGCGGCAACCGCTAACCACCCACAAAAACAAACTCCACCAACAAAGCACTCCACATATCACAAAACGAAGACAATGAACACTTCTTCTTAACAAGCCACCGTGCAAAACACTTGCCAACTTACATTTACCGCCGCCGAAACTCATATCAAGAGCTTATTCCATTAAACATATCGGCAACGAGCCGCAAAATACGTTTGTTACCTCACACAATAGACCAGTGGTAGTTGAACTATGGTACGTATGAAGTGAAGATGCAATGAGGGTTCTAGTTATGATGACAATATTACAACGATATTCAATGTGGCGGCGCGAGCTCGGCGGCGCGAAGAACCCTTTGGAATATATTCTAATAGGATATTAACATATAATGCCGCTGATTGGACGGATGCAGAGCAGAAGATGTGACATCGCTGCACTAGCCAGGGTATGACAACATTTGTCCGCCAAGAAATATCAAATATATATTTTTACATTCATAATAGTTTCAGATTTGATTTAATGTATTTAGAGATAAGTTACAAACTAATAATATACGTGTTGACGGAATTTTACAGAATACAATCTAAGCGAATGTGTCATTTTATAGTTTTATTAATTTAAGCAGTTTTTAATAATCTGTATAGAGGAATAAAGCAAACAAAAGCACGGTCATGTTAATTTTCAAATTATACCGAATGTTGCAAACGCCTGAATTCTCGATGGCGCGCGATACGGTAGCAAATAGCGCTACTTTCTCGCGATTCACCTTACCTCACACTAGCTAGTTTCCGAATAAGCCCTTATTAACTCATAATAAACACTGTCGTACTTCAATCAACACCTTACTGCAATAACAATAGAGTCGTTTTCCCAGCTCAGCAACCGGTAACTTATAGTCTTTGAAAATATTACCAATTTAGAATCTGAAAATCGGTGCCGCATTCCAAAACGTCATATGTAGGTACAATACACGCCAATATAAACCTTATGGAGTAAGATCAAATTCGAAATTTAAAAATATATGATCACATATTTTTAGGAGAAAAATTGTTCGGGCAAACGAAAGTTGGGCATGGAACTTGGTAAATAGAGATTTATTTTGCGTGTTGGGTACAGCACATAGATCATTCATCTATAAATGAATTTATGCATGAAGAGCAACACATAAACTGCAGTGTAGGTGCACCACCATGCTCCACGCTTTTGTACAACCTAAATAGGAGCGTTTGAGTCCTAAGGAGATGGCTTTCTTATTGCAAATGGACTATAGTAGCGCATAGCAGCCAGCGTCTTATAAATTCATAGAATATGGGTCTTTGTTGTAGTTTGATCTTAATTTGTTGTATGACGTATCCTTCAAATTTTCAATATGAATCTTGGCCTATCGTCCAATTTTGCCATTGGAAAAGATTCAAGAAAGCAGTTTTCATCTGCGGAAATCTTACAATTTCAAAAAGGGGCAGTCAGAAAGATAGACAAAACATAATAAGACTATTTAATTTAAAAAAGAAGAATAAGGATATCCAGACACAAACAAGTGTGCACTCAGTGCCCCTTAGATATCACTACTACTTCAGAAAAAGAGCTTAAAAACACATGCATTCCTGTTCAAAGCACAAGCAAAACTTACTTCATGGTTCTTCTACAATAGCGATTTCCGTTTTATTAAAAAAAAAAAAAAAACAATTCCAAATTCAAAATCCAATTCCACACGAAGCGAGCAAGCGATCCGCATCGTGTGGGACTAAAATAATAGGCTCGCACACTGGGAGGTATTGAGACATCAGACGGTATTAACTGCCTCGTGATGTGGCCCCCGTCCCGCCGTCCCCCCGTACCCCTGCCACATCCACCGCTCATGCAGGCTCGTTAGAGCACTCTCTGTAAGGCGACTTGTTAGCTTCGCGTTAGGATTTGTTAAACGGTAATTAGGAGACAAATTAATAAGGCTGAGTTGGTCTCGTGTTGGTATCTAGGATGTTTATTTTTTATATGTTTTAATCTCTAGGCTTAAGGTTATTGCGTTATTGAGGGTGTTTTTATCCATGCATGTTGGTCAACTAGTTTTTGTTGAATAAATACGCGGGTACGGCTCTTGGTAACCGATAACAATGAATACCTATGTTATAGCTATTGCCGCTTGTTAAGGAGAGAAAACTTTAAAGAGAGAAGAGACTGAAATGTTAAGGCTCTACAATTAAGGGACAGTAAATTTATGTGACCTCGTGAATTTAGCCCTCGTGCATCAAAATGCGCGCAAAATTTTAATCGATGATATCACCACAGTCGAGTCTATTTATGTTGTTGTCTTTCTTTTTCTAAAAATGTGCGCTACGAATTGTAATATTCACTGTGTAATCTACGACCATGAAACTCTTCGTAGTTCATGGTGCCGCCTGTAAACAATCCGGGACCCTGCGAGGTCAACCTACACACCGGGACAAATGTGTATATTTGCAAATTTTTATTTTGTCAAATCATGGTGTTGTGGATGTGCAAGTCTCTCGCATTTCGCGACATCTACGGTACCATATCTGTACCACAGCAATATAATTAACATTGGGTATGCTCATTTAAAGATTATTTATGATTACACCAATATTGACATCAAAATTAAACTAATTTTGGGATTGTATCGCAGTTTTTTATATTTTAATTTCTTCTGACGTTTCGAAGACTTTGTAGCCTTCATGGTCTTGGAGTGGATTGAGTTGATAAACCGCTATACAAGGTCATTTTGACATTGCGTTACTAAACGAAACCACATACTCGTCTTCACCTTTGCTGACATTGGGCCAAAAATCATCCATTAATAACGAATATTTTCACCAAAAAACCTGGTTTTAGTTTTCTAATTTTTTGATCATTTTGTAGTTTAATGCGAATATGGCGTGTGTGTGAGTGAATTTCTGACTGAAAGTATGATGTTGCCGCTGCGACGAATTATCTTAGAAGAGTAGCAGTGGCATTAACACGCGTAAAATTAAAATTACTTTTATTTATATTTATTTTGTTTGAAATTTACACTTTTTTATTTTACATCTACAGCTTAAATAACTTATTGTAAAGTGTTATTTCCAAATAGATGAATATGTGGTTTCATTTAGTAACGCAATGTCACAATGACCCTGTATAATCCAATGAACTAGGTTTTATTTCGATATAGTCATTTATTTATTATAGGGCAATGTATAGTATATGATAACAATCTATGATCGTCTCTAAAGTTTAACATCATGGTTAGTTATAGATATTCTTATCGAAAATAAAATAAAATATCGACTCCACAGTTACTATATAAATAACGTAGCTTTAGTATTTTCAATAAATTCTACCTCGATGCTATCTCATGGATGAATGATAAGCCTGTGTCAACATTCCGTGATAATTGTTTTTCCAATTCTTTTGTCTTATCAATAACATATAAAAGGGCATGTACATTGACTAAATTAAGTTATGGTGTGAAATTTATTAAGACTTCAACGTTATCAAAAGAACGCTATCGACGTGTAACGTCATGTAAGTATACAAGAACCTAGTGAGGAATGGAATGGACTGCGGAGAGGAATATGCTCGGGAACACAAGGCACATACGTCTCATTATAATAATAATAATATCAGCCCTGTCTTATATATTGGCCCACTGTGGGGCACGGGCCTCCTCTACTACTGAGAGGGAATAAGCCTTAGTCCACCACGCTAGGCTAGGCTATGTGGATTGGTATACTTCACACACCTTCAAAATTCATAATATAGGGAAATTCTCAAGTATGCAGGTTTCCTCGTGATGTTTACTTTCACCGTTAAATCAAGCGACAATTCACAAAGAATACACACATTATTAGAAAAGTCAAAGGTGTGTGTCCTTGGGATGTGAACCTTGGGAAATTCGTCTCGGCAGTCCATTCCACACCCAACTAGGCTATCGCCGGTATACGTCGCATTCTTCGTAATTCATTTTAAATGTATGCAAAGTCTGCCATTCCGCATTAAGCCAGAGTGGAGGACTGACTCTATAACCCTTTGAGCACCCTTTTAGCACTAGAAGGGAACCGTACCCAACAGTGGGCAATACAGAGATGTATTATATTGTATAACGTTACAAAAATTCATCGAAATTCGATTCGAAATTATCACAATTGCGACTTAACGTTCGACCATATGAGACCAATTCAAACTTCAATCACACGTAACTATAAGTCGGGGTAAGTCTTCGCGTTCGCACGACTTAATTTAGAAGCTAAATTATTCAAAGGCCATTAAGCCGAGCGGCTAAAAGCCACTAATCGTTCGGTTTCCGCCACCGTACGTCGGTAATTATCGGTCTTAACACAGTGGCTTTTTATTCATCTCCGCCGTGTGTTTTTTATATATTTTTTAAGGGTGTGAGTGGTTTGTATGCCGTTTACATGTTGGACATTTCTATGGTATATAGTGAGTTCTTAGTGGGTAATAAATACTATAGTATGTAAACTTTGTTTCACAAATTTAAGCTTTAATTTCTTAAAAATACAGATTTTTCGTGTTACTAATAATTTATTGCTAGTGTTTTATGTATTTATAATTAAATAAAATAATTTGGAAGAGGTTTATAATGCACAAATGAAATTAATCCGTAATGCTTATAAACAATTTATTAATAATCATCTGATAAACAATAACCTGACATCATAGTTATAGTAAAAACATATAAAGAAATGTGAGAAAACTAAATTAAGAGTTAGAGTAGAGAGTCTTATCTTTTTACTGTATTTCATCAACCAGTTCCATGTATGAGAACGATTTATATTTTTAGTCCGGAAAACGAAAATGTGAGTGATATTAAGATTTTTTCATACCTATTAATAATACTAGATTTATCATCAATACACTGTTGGCTTTAAATAAAAAGCTTAGAAATAATGAAGTAAGAAAATGTTTGGTATTCCAGAAAATTCGATATCTACCGACACCTGAATCAATTTCAATTTAGAGTCTGGTAATTCTACCATTCTAACTAATAAAACATTTCATATAAAAGATACCAATTACAAGAGGCATTTTTAATAATAAGTACCTAGATATTTTTTTTACATATTTTGTAACATTGATTTATGCTACACTTTTCCTCATCATGTCTTTATAAAAAAAAGTGATCTGATTTCATATAAAAACGTAAGCATGTAAACCTAGCGTTTTCTATTAAGCGCCAACAGCGTTAGTAAAACATGTTAAAAATACTCTTCCGTTGATCTATTGAAGTGGCGCTAGCCGCTACCGTGCACCCTCTTAACTAACACTTAATGTGACATTCATACTTTATTTCATATTGGTTGTAAATCAATTATGTGTCAAACGATCTATTTTTATAGAGGAAAATGAAAAGGCTTGGAATTTTTAAATAAAATGCTCTGATATTGCATTGTGTCTATAATCTTTATTATTGTTTAGTCTTACAGTGCCAATCTAGTGGCAGCGTATTTAGGCTGATTACCGAGACTTTTTAGCCTCTAAATTCAATTTTTTAATTTTAAAATCACACTGGAATATCTAAATTACTCTTTGTGTCCGATAGTAATAAGTTTTCCAAGATTGACTGCCTATTACATCATGGACTGAAAAGGCTTGGTAACTCATATGTGCACCTAATTGTGTCTTAACCTACCCTGTCAGAGATAACGACTTAGGTCTGAATGAATGTAGTAACAAATAAACTACAACTCTACACCAACATAAACCATTCCAGCACATCCAACATAATTCACTAAAGGCGCTAACATAATAGTATTTTTACGTCGCAATGACAGCGATCGCGTCATCAGCTCATCAGCGAACACTAATAAATAATGTCACGTCATGTAATGAAATAAAACAATACAGTTTACGGCGCCACGCGTCCCCCGCCACGCATACCACTATTACACGACGCTGATGTTTAATAAAGTGCCAATAGAAGTGCTTTATCATCCTGGCACGGTAAATGATAGCGCCCAAAAGAAATGTTTTATTCGTGACGGCATCTTTTAGTAGGTACACTATAGTGTAAATATTATAATGTTAATACATGTTGATTGTCGCCAGAATGATAATGGTTTGCTTTTACCGTTAATTAATTGTCTGCTAAAATGCTTAATTATCTAACCAGGCACATTTTATGTGAATATTATGGATTTTTATAAAACATACGCTTTGTGTTTCAGATCTATTATTATTTATAATAAGTATATAGTATTATATGCCCATAAATTATTTATATACGGAATGTTGTATTATACAACAGTAAATGGTGAAAAAGTACATCAATACATCACCAACCTCTACTATACAATATATGGAATAATATTTCAATATTAACATTTGTGTCATATTAAGATGTAAATTGAAGGCACATTCTGCCGTTTTATCCTCTAATTTGTAGACCCTTTCATCTAACCATTCACCCAATAATTTAAAAGATAAACTAATCGGTGTGTGACACGAAAAGCATCGGTGCCTAATGTGGCTAAACACGCCCGGCGTCACAACAACGCGACAAGTGACGCGATGTGACAACTGTCAATTGACACGCCGACGATTTACCGGCCAGTCTATTAACATAATACTGGCTGATATTGTTTATTAAGAAAAAGTCTTTTTTTTGCTCGTTTATGGAAATTTTTTGCTACTTTTAAAATAAATCCTGTATTAACCTCATACTGGCTGATTATTTTATAAAAAAAAGGTGCTTTGGAGTAATAAACAATAATATTATTATTTCGTTTAAGTTTTTAAGACATAATATCTAAATTTAATAAATAACGCGAATTCCTAATTCCTTAATTAATGAATGTAGGTATCAAAAAAGTTTATAATCACCGACAAAGCCTTTTAATATATTAAAAATCGTGATTATGGTAATTACCACTAGTCCTAGAGGACGTTGTGACCTAGCCCGGCAAACTAATTAAGCGCGGCGCCGCCTACAAATAAAACCAAGTTCAAACATCTCATTTACATGAAAACATAAATAAAAAATATTGACATTTATCGTAATTATATTTATTAAATATTTTTCTTTATTAAACCATTGAACTCTATGATAAGAGGCTATGCCTACACAACTACTGACGCTAATTCTGAAAGCCGGCATAAGCTACGAGTGCATCAAAAGTTGACAAACCTTCAATAACATTAAGTTATTAGTTATCTGTAGCTAAATTATTAACAAAGCAAATTAGACTTTCGTAGTACTTACCTATGTAAAATGTTTGTATTTTCCTACCATATCAGATATATATATATATATATATTTATTTACTTCTTAATAGTATTTTGTTGGGAAAAATTAAAATCTCTATAGATTTAAAAAAAACTATGAAAAGGCGAATAAGTTGAAGACATATGGTACATATTAATCAACATTCAATGTCAATCAACAATACAGATAATAATAACCCACGCTAATATAATCACCATGCGTCACAAAATTCTTTCCATTATAATCCCATAAAAATAATTTCGACATAAAAATAAAACTGGCCAGCTCATTTTTTCACATTCCAACCTTATAAAGGATCAATTTGCAATTTGCCAAAAGCAATCACAATAATTTTTATATTTAATTATACCTCACGTCAAACAAAAGTTAGCGAGGCAATCTTTTTGGCTTAACGAAAATTAAATTGATTCTTAATTTAAATTTTAAACAAGAAAATTAAGACATTTCAAAAAGGGAATACAGTCCAATTTTAAATGGTTATATTTTTGATAAGTGTCAAAAAATAAGTTGCCAGTTACAAAAATGTAATTTGTCAGGAACAATGGACGGACCCCTGCTATGAGGACCCGCCTACCTCATATAAGAAGTCAAACTTCTATTTTTTCGGAAACATCTTAATTATCATATATTTTATAAGATTGCCCGTAGATAAGTTCAAACTACCGCCTCCTCATTTTGTAATAAAAAACATACTATAATATATTTATTTCGACACGGGAACGAAAACTATAATAAAGAAAGGAATATTTATTCTCCTGCAAAGTTTGAAGATATGAGTTATTAAAAAAAAGTACCAAATGGAGTTTTTCAGTATTAAAGAGATGTCGACGACACACAATTCTCTTATTGTTTATTGAATAGACCCAGGATTAGGAAATAAAAAATCAAACGGGGGCGCAATTTTCGTCATGCCGATATCATCAGGAAAGCCAAGAATAGCACCAAGTAAGTACTTAACCTCTTTCTATAATAAATTAATACTCATTCATGTATTACTTTACCTAAGCCACAATATTGTGTTACATTATCTGATACAGCACACTGCTGATCAAAGCATCCAGAATTGCAACTTATGTGAACACTTAAAATTCCCGTAATTAACTGAAGATTAATATATTCTAATAAAATCTCGAATACGATTTCGAAATTGAGATGTCAAATCTCTCCGGCCCTAATTGAGATATTGAAGCTTATATACGATCAACGTTTGTTCAGGAGTGCCGCTCGGGAAGCAATCTTTATAATTTGATGGAGTTAAGTGGAAGTATTAGGTCCGGCGATAAATTATTTAGTGGCCAGGTAGATTTCACGTTTTATTCGTAAGGATGGTAACACTGTTTATCTGAAAAAAAAATTAACGGCAATTAATTTATTTTTAATTTGTGTCCAGTATTCGATATTTGAAATTTCGTAGGTTCTAGATTATTAAGCATTTAATAAAGATGGTACAATTTTAATGTTTGATTGAAATAAATCACATTAACTCCATTTATATAATTATAGTGACAAAATTTCGAGTTCAGATTGAAAACAACATTTATTGGTTATAATGTGAAATTTTTCGTACCTCATGTTATGTTTGGCGTCTGTTCCATTTGTCAATTGGCATAAATTCAATAATGTCCTAATCGAGTTATCTTTGAAATTAAACTAATTTTCGGATTCTATCGCGGTGCTACGCGATAGAATCCGCAAATTAGTTTAATTTCAATGTCTAACATTCGCGTAAACATAAGAAATCATTATGCAAACGAGTTATCTTTCTTCAGTTCTTATTCGGTGCCACTTGACAAATACATAGGTACTACTCATTTTTAGCAGTCATGAACTGCGTTTTTAACATTGAAAATATCCTACACAAGTAAATGATCTAATCCTAAATATAATTTAAAAACCGTATATTAGCTATTAAATATATATTTTTTCAGATCTCACATTCAATTCAGAATATTATTAAAATAATACGATGAGACATAAAGTATCTAATATTAAATATGAAATTTAATTATTTATTTTCGATCTACCGGTAAATACATCGTAAAATATATGATGATATGCAATACAGAACTACATCTCAATCTGGTATGAATTTCGCTAAATTGATCGTTAAACACGACGATTGCCGTCGGCGGAATGGCTTAAACACTTTCGAAGGAACTCGTAATACGAAATGTATGAGGTTTTGATGTTATATCTTTGATTTTTATACGGCGGAATCAATATGCAATAATTTTTTATGTGGTACCACTGAATTGCCGGAAAAAGTACGTCCTTTGCGGACCCTAATTATTATAAGCGCTACTAAAGAATAACCACACCACCAATTGCTTTCTGTTCTAAATTCCGCGTAGTACTTATTTTTGCCATTAGAAGCTATATCATACAATGCTTATTACCCAAATTACGCAGGCTATAATTTCCTTTAGACTGGAACTTAAAAAAGATTGCACAGTAGATGCAGAAACAGAGAGAGTACGCACGCACTCACACTCACTCTTTTTATCCCCAAAAAGGTAGGCGCAACTGGGGCACTCTCTTTTCGGCGGGTGTATTCCATCCCATGATGTGATACGAGGCGCGCATATAGTCAAATCAGGCATAAATTAAGAGACTTCGGGCTGATAAGTAGAAAATCCTACTATCACTTTGCCCGACACGGGGTTCGAATCCGAGATCTCAGGACTGCAGTCGTACCGTAATGTAACGACGCCACCAAGGCAGTCTCAAAAAGAGAGATATCTCCTCATGCAGTCCTATAAGTTCAGAAATATATTCGTGATATTTTTAGTACATTGAAGGGAATAGAGACCATAATTAAGTGACACAATTACTTGTCAATTGTTATATGCAATAAGAAAAAGAGACAGCAATAGATACCTCAATACTAATTAAATTCCTACCAAAAAGTTTATATTAAATACAGCAGCAGATTCGAAGTGACATTAAATGTTTTCAATTATCCACTTCCGTTTTTACGAGATACTTAAAATTTTACATTTCTGGTTATTTTGCGTTTTATGAATTCCTGAAGCAGACTTTCACATTTGGTACATCGTATTATTGTAAAAGTGGCTGTTGTAATAAAAGCGATGCCGATATTTTCTAATTTTTGGCTCTACAGAATATTTTTAACGTATCCGAATATTTGATTTATTCTAACTTTAATGAATTGATTATACGTTTAAATGTTGATAGTCGCCAGGATAGGAGAATATTGGGTATTGGCGACCTTAAACAAAAGCAAAAGGAAAAGATATTAGAGATTATTTCTTGACACTCCCGCAAATGCATAATACCTAACAATTTAGTTTCTTATATTTCTTTATTCCCACTGTATCACTATTGACCAAAAAGCGTGGTATTCTGTCCTATATCCTTAAGGAATTTCCAACTACGTTTGGGTTTCTACCTACTTTCAAGGCTAATATTATTGACAGCATCTAGAATTCCTAATATATACTATACAAGCCTTCGCATATTTTATACCACTTCAACCAACCACCTTGAATACTAGCATTGAGTATCTGATAAGTCTTTTACGTTGTACAGCTGGTGCAAAAACTATTATCTATACCAGATAAGATGCTCGCTAGTAAAAAATATAGCTTATTGCTCATACTGGGACATACCTCTTACCACGATGCTTAAACACGCAGCAAAATATTTTATCAAACATTTTCTTAATTTTTCATTACATTGCCCATCGCAGTGCAAGTGGTGATTTTGTGTCTCAAACGTTCACTTAAATATAACCGTTAAGCAAATAACGTCAACTCAAACAGGGATATAAAGGGCGAACTTTGATAAAGTTGTACGATTATAAAATAAAATGTTAAATTAAAAAATGTAGTTAATGTGATTCTGCGCTGTTCGCAGAAACGGCGCTTGTTTGAATGGTGGCGATTGGCTGTAAAACGTATTATCTTAACTCTAAGTTGCGCAGGAGTGGCAATTTTAATTCCAACGAATGATAATATTACGTCCAGTTGCACATGTAAAGGTTCTCCGCTTTTAACAATTCGATTACAGATCAAAATATTGATGCAGAATAATAAATAAAGTAACTATGAGTACATACTAATAATGCGAATGATTGTAAAGGTTTGGTAGTTTATTGTCATGAAATATCACACGTAAGCATCATGTGCTAGTTTAATTACAACTCTTATTCTGGGAACAACGAAACGTGAGCAATAGACTAGTAAAATCTATAACAAGATTGAGAATACAAATTTCTCCCACATTTTAACGCTACTGTGATTATACTTTTATCCACTTCGTGATAATACCGACCGGAGAAAACTTATTGACTTAAGATTTTTTACCATTTTATTTTTATTAATTTAAAAAATACATCAAATGTGCTGATTCCAAACATGTATAAAAATTAAATAGCGTCTCTTAATTCAATTGGGCTTTCACCATCTTTCATTATGTCGCAAAAAAATGCGCTTCAGTCAATTAACTTGTCATCTGTCGATATAATGTAAATAATGAATTCCATACTAACACGAACAATATACATCCATACCTCGTGCCGTATAATACATAGCAGCATTAATATGTGCGTATTTTATAACTCTTTTTATTGTGTTTTTATACTTCCATATTAGATTTATTCATTTTTGACACGTTATATCAAACGACATTAAGTCCTCAACATAGCAAAAAAGATAAATATCTATTATCGACGATAAAGAAGTTCTTAGAAAACCGTAAAAATGGCAACCGAAAACCATATTTCACACTAATTATATTAACGTCTGAAATTAAATCAATTATTAGTGACCCGATCCCTTGTAGTTTTTTTTTATGTCAAATAACAATAAATAATCCCGCGCTGCAGGTGAAGAAATGTCGTTTTTATAGTTCGTAAGTTGTAAAAAAACACTCACTTTATGTTTTGTGATTTTGGTCAGTTTTATCTTTTAACAAAATATAGTCCTATTGGGTAGCGTGAAATAGTTCGGAATCTCTACTGAGCTGATACAACCAACTTTTTTAGAATAAAAATTATACACGTAACACACTATTCTACATAGCACAATACTATATTAATATGCTTATAATTGAGAAGAAATAGTATTATAAAATATAATCAATGCACGTAACTCTTTCAATTTATCGTAAATAAAATATATCATCACTACAATGAAATAACAGTCTCGGTGGTGTAGTTATATTACTCGTACGGTATGACAGCAGTGCTGAGGTCTCATGCTCCATCCCCGACCCGGGTAAAGTGATATTGAATTTTTCTAGTATCATCCCGAAGACCGGAATTTATGCCCGATTTGGCTATAGAAGCGCCCTCTATCACATTATGTGACGGAATACACACGACGGAAAATGGGTGCACCAGTTACGCTTCTGCCTACCGCTTGATTGTGTGTGAGTGTTTGTATATACAATAATAGAAATTAAGCATCCGACTTTGATTTTTAAGAATTTCATGGTCTATACCGTAATGTTCCAATGACTATTACGTTAATTATTCTAAGATTTATTCACAGTAGGCACTTAGAATATAACTATAATTAATCACTATTTAAATGCAGATAAAAACCACGAAAATCGGATACTTATATATAGAAATACAATCCCACATCAACGATATACCGTAAATAAGTTGCTACAACTCCATACATCTCCACAAGGGTCAGGTAAAAGGGAATTTTTTATATTTTTTTTGGTAGCGACGTCGAGTCGAGATCGTTAAGTGAAAAAGGACCTGTTTCGGCTCTTTTGTGGGCCAAATGTTTAAATTCGGACGGTAGCCGTTCGCGATACAACATAGGATTATCTGACTAATTAATCGTTGTGTTTTTCACAGGCCAATTTTATATGAAGATACAAAGTGCAGATGGGAATCTCTCGGCTTTGTGACTTACGATTTTGTTAATATATCTGTATAAGTACAATTGCGTATTACGGTATAGCATATTCGAATACCGCAAATTACGCGGTATTAGGAGAATGAGGTTTTGCAAATAAATTATGTGATCAGTTATGCGATTAAATACATGTGTTTACATTATAGCGAGAGCCTAGTCATGTTTAAAGTTTGCCTAACAATTAGATAAAAATCATTGAATGATGAAACTTTCTCATTTATTACTATCCTATAGTACTTACTGTCGATTATATTTCTAATGATTACATAATAATTTGATTGAATAAATAGTATCGGATACATCATGACTCTTTTACATTTGAGAGCTCAACTTATTATGGTCAGCATATTACTTTCAACTACATAGTAGTCACGTCAACATTGACTAACGTTCGGGCTAAAACACCTACCAACTCTATACTATAAGGGTCAAGTTAACTTAGTCCGCTCCTGCAATCCCAACTGCCAAGTCAATCAGAGCTAAGCAAAAACTAATAAATGTACGAAAAACAGTTCCTGTTCATCCGCATAAGGTTCGTGTAGGTGGGCGAAACCGGATGTGTTCGTCAATGGGCCTCTATTAACGTGGAGGCGCGAATTGGCGAAAATATGACGTGTCAGTGTGAACACCTTTTAGAATATTGGAACTCATATAAATAGGCAGGCAGGCTGTGCTAAATATAGTGATGTTGGGACGCAAAAAATTTACAAATTACATCAAACTTAGTCTATCATATTTTGTGTTTCATCTAGATTCTAGGACGATGTTTTAAATTCAATTATTTTATAAATAAGGTTTTAAATATGATACAAACAAATGCTACGATCGCCGTATCGACAAAAATTCAATCTCGGGCGACTAAAGCGTATAATTCTTAATAATAAAACACACACAAAATACGACTGCCGGGCCTGGGATTAAACCTAGAACCTAACTGTAGGTATTTGACCTAGTATGCTGCCATTATTCTTACAATTGGGGCAAGGAACACATTGCGCACACGTTGCAAAGACAAAAACAAAGGCAACGCCTCCAAAACTCTAATAAAAAGTAATACATACGGCACTAGCTTCAGACGAAGATAATAAACTTAAGTCTTATAACACTTAGAAATAACACTAGTAACTGACTTTAAAATCCTTTTAACTCATCTACTAGTAAATTAATATTATTTTCCATATCGCTTATATTTAAATCTATCTAGTGAATTGATTCGTTCTAATATCGATAAATGTGCCCCTAAACACATTAAAAGACGTGTTGACAATACAAACACAATAAACATACATCACAAAAATTCCAAATGATTATTAATTCTAATATTCAAGGAAGTTTTCGGATTTCGTGATAAAAAAACTATGAATGCACGGCGACGTACGAGATAGGTTTTTTATTAATTCATAATTTATTGACGTTGGAAACCATTAGCCACACTCGATGTTAGATAAAAAATACTTATAAATTGCCAACTGTTTTTTGTACGTATGAGTTTCTTGATTTTATTAATTCTAATAATTCACAGGATTAAAGTTTTTTAATTGAAATGGATGAGCAATAAAACTAATTATTATTGCTTTTGTGTATCCAAAAATAAATCATCAGACATTCTAGATAATCAAATAGGTTCTAGATGATAAAACACACATCCAAATTGTTATAAATAGGTAACAACTAACAATGATCCATAACTTCATGTTCATCCGTCGTTGAATTTATGTTTAACTTATATTCATTACGAATCCCAATCAAGTAGATTCATTTATAAAAGAATATTAAATAAATGCAAATATAATTATTTTTGATAGATTATAAAAATAATACAAAAAATGTTTTTGAAGGTAATACCGCGATCACGAACGTCATTCTGGCTATTTCCTGAAAAATAGTTATTTTTCTTCCTTCTTTTTCTGATCCCTCGCCTTAATATGAGCCAAATATACAGTCCACGCAAAACTCGCTAGGCTTACAAACACAATTCTATTCTTCTCAGACACAAAATAGAAGTTAATAGTTTGCGCCGTCGGCCAAAACACGACCCCCACCTTGTAAGTCGGCCAGAACTTCTCTTTCACTTCATTTACACACGCTTCCACCGGCTTCATTTCTAACAAACTCATTCCGAAGAAGAAGTACGCCATTGCCAACGGCGAATACGATATTTGCTCAATCGCCGCCCTTTTTATGCATTCCAATAATGTTCTGCGCTTGAAAAACCTGCTCGTGTACTTCATCCAGTTGTAGAAGACTGGTGCCATGAAGAAAGTGCCAAAGACGCTGTACCGAGCAGCTCGAGCCCAGTCCGCGTTTTCTATGGAGGTCCCGTGGGCCAGGTACTCCTGGGTGACACTGCAGGTGGGCCAAATGATGGCGTATGACAACATGCCCCGGACTAGCGGGAACTGAGAAGGTATGTGTAGAACTTTTGTTAGAATTCCGGTCATTATGGGGACGCGTTGACGTTGCTTTTCGTCCATTTGACAATCTTGATATTTGACGATTATAGACAATGACAAAGATAATAAATAGAATATCAAGAGGATACAAAACGGTTTCGATATCATTAATTCAGAAAAGAACAAATGTTCGCTAGAGGATTAATCGACGGACAACAAATATGAATGTTAGATACAATAACATAATTATCGGAACACGGAACACGTTATGTAATTATCTATTAGCGATCGTAGCGGGCAATCGATCTGCAGCGCCCACCCACCGCGAACTTACAACAATCGAATAATTCCATCGACGTAGGTTCGTTCATAGGCCGCGGAATAGACAAACAAGAAATCAGTATCAGTAATCAAAATTAATCCTGGGCTACAAATTGCTAGAGTTTCAATCCTAGAGTACACTTACCAGGTACTAAGTACATAAATTGCATTGAACACAATTCAAAACTTTGAAGTGGAACCTCGTACATTGTGCGTTATAGGTGCAAAATTATACAAATATTCATTAATCGAAAAACAGATTATTTTAATTTCAAAAGTACTCTTTATATTATCTTTCGTTTGATTGGTTAAACTTTGACGTTTTGCTAACAATAAAATACAGTATCAGGTCACCTATTTGCCCATTTGCTCCCTGGACTATAGGTACCTACATATAAAAATTATTAATGATAATATTACAATTTATAATGATTACTAATCAATAACTTTTCATTCTAACTCTACTTTTACTGCGTAGAGATGTAACTGTAACACCACCGATAGAATTAAAATAACTTACATATTGGACCTCAAATTAATATTACAAAATATAAAACGTTCAAAATAGTTATACAAACTAATATTGTATATTTTTTCCTGAACCGTAGGTAAAATATGACACGACCTACCAATTACTGTGCTCGGGTGAATAGATTCGGTGATTGTCTTTATGATAAACGATGATTAGGCGGAAAAAACGCGCGTGCAGCCATACCACGTGATTAGTCAATTAAAGACTAAATTTAATCTGATATTTATTTATTGTTTAACCGTGGAATTTCAAGACTGCATCATTGATTTCGAATTTAATTAAAGAATAGATTGATTATAATCTCAATGAAGTCAAAGAAATATTATAGCTAATTAAGGAAGTTATAATTCTCTAAATATAATATAGAAAATAGAAAAATGATAAGTATCAATTATAAAATTATTTACAATATTTTATTTCACTAAATGGTGGAAAGTGTATTTAACGCCATCTTTAACATCTTAGTGGTAATATGTCACTGTGTAGTTATAATATTCTTATACAACGCCATCTATAAACTACTTTGAAACACTATTTTTAGAACATTCTTGTAATGATTCGTTGCAATGTTGCTATTTGATAATAGATGGCGTTGCCCACCACTACCAGCAAAATTTGTATATTTACTTATAGTATTTTTTTGAATTATTTAAAAAAAATCTATTGTAAAAAGATGCAAGAAACATTTACTCACGAACAAATTTTAAAAATCTAATAATGTATTCATACAATGGGACTATTTCGGAAATTCTTTGCTCTCATATTTTCACACGTAGTATGCTTTGTGTTTCATATATTATGTTTGGATTAATTTTACATATAAATAGATTAGGGATATCTACAAATTATAAATATAAAGAACAAAACTATTTCATGATAAAGAAATGTAAATTAAATATTATACTTAAGGCTGACAGCTTTATAGGTACCTAATTCAAAGCAAAACGACTTTAGGGTCATTAAAGCATTTTCCATATCAAAGCTCAAAAAGGTCTCTTTAAAAAACGAAGCAATATGCAGCCTGATAACCCGGGTAAAATAATTAATATAAAGTTATTTATTGCATCTATCAAAACTCTACATTACTGAATTTTCATTGTGCTTATAGTATTACTAGAATATAAAAAAATATTAATAGATTTATTTTTAAAATATAAAATGTTAAGTACATTTTAGATAATAATTTATTGCAGTCAGTCTAGCCAAGTCCAGTTTTCTAAATACTATAGCTCAATAAATATGAATCCATAAAACCCTCAAGTTCGAAATCGGTTATTCGTGTTACATTACGATATTAAATTAATCGGATATTAATTATTTATACAAGCTGAATATTTTGAATGGTCGCGACCTGTCTTAAATATTTTTATACTAGAAAATAATTTCCCATTTACCTCATAACCTTGTTTGCTACGAACTCTTCATATCTAAAAACACACGGACCACATTAAGACGCCATATTTTACTCATAATTAGTAACCCTCAGCGAATTCTTAAGTGAGCTGAATCCACTTTAACCTTTTACCTTCATCGTAAACATTACGTTTTATTGCCAAAGTTGACAACGCGCCCGCCGTGTGACCGGTCGAATGCATTTTTCGAATATTTTATCAAACACACCATCTTACATGAAAACGAAGTTAATCTTGAGAATAATAAATAGTGTAAAATACGTGTAAACATATTCTCAAGTATTTAATTGGGTGGCGTAAAATGGGGTGATTAGGGATCTAAGGGTGTATAAAGAATGCAGGGACACCAATGGAATGGTGTTTTATTTTGTCAATAATTAAGCTATTAACAATTCAGTTAAACTATACAATTAGACATTCATCCTTAGTGACCCTAGTATCCATATCCTAATATACCGTAAGTACTTAATAAACAGATTAAAGTATTGAAAAATTATTCTTGCAGTTTTTAAAATGATTCTAAATATTTAATGTTATGATTCGGACCACAGACAGTATATTATAAATTCCGTCGGTCCTTGTATAATTATTCCAATCACCTGTATTGTGGTAACGATTGTTCGTCATTCTCGGGCATTATAAAAAACAATATTTTACCAAATATTAAGATGACAGTGATGTATCATTTTTTCAATTACTTGTAAGATTGTAGTATCCTTTATTCGTCGGTCCCGGTCATTATTTTAAATATTAAGATGACAATGTTATGCAATGTGTTCTTTATAATTACCTAAAGATCTGGCATTTTAATACACCGACATTAAATAGTACCTATAATTAATTATAGATACAATATTATGGCCAAATTAGTGCTCAAAAAGTAATTACCAATTGGCAATAAGTCGTTGTCTTATTTAAGATGTTTGTGAGAAGATATCACAGCGTCCTTAGATATTCATACAAAAATAACGCAAATAAAAAAAATATATGCAAATATGCGCATTAAAAATGTGCTAATCACGATATGGAAAAAAGTATGAAGTATTTTACATTGCTGTTACGCTACTTTTTATACGATAATCTTCACAAGGTTGCGCTCTCTAAAATATTAGAACTCTTTGTTTTGAGACTACGTAGGCATGACGCTTAACATGAACCTTAACATAAAAAAATCTATAAGTAAAATATTTCAATAATATAACTATTTTTATGATAATACACACGCACACACGTACACAGTCTTGCTAACGCATGTGTGCATGTAGACAGTACTCCCCTATGTTTGCTCAGTAATCGATTTTAAATGAATTTACATATCCATAAATCATGTTAGTGTATTGATGTCACGACCCTTTGGTTTAGTGAGCATTGCGTTATATAAAGTTCAATTCTCGGAAGAACCTTAATATGGTTTTGAAAACTTGTTCCATTCTTTCCTATCCGTGCTGCAAACTAGATTTATACACACATAAGGGGTTCCTTGAGTGGCAACCAGTGAACCTATTCTTCATCATGTCCATTTCGTCCCATGATAGAGGGCGAGCCTATCGCCATATTAGGTACATATTCCAGACTCAGAGCTGATACTGAATAGAAAAACCCATTATCACTGCCCAAACCGGTATTCGCACCGGACACAACGCAGTCGTGCGCACAAAACAACTACGCTACCGAGACTAGATTTATACATTATAGAGTCATTTTTGGTGTTCTCAGCAGTTGTAAAATCGTGTGTAAATCAGCAGTTGTAAAATCTGACGTTAAGTAATCTCCACCACCCATAAACACCCACAGAATCAGAAATCATGACGTCATCAGTGATCATCACTTCCAACTTTATTTCCTCCTTTTATCTTCTCATTATTTTCCATATTTAATTCTTCAAAAATGATATTTAACATTAGAGTTAAGGGGTTACAATAATTGGTTCCCAAATATGCTACACAAACTTAAAAAATAAGAATGTCCAAGTTTCTTTTAATACTAACTCATTCATATCGTGCGACGAGAAAAACTATAGGACCCCAAAGTTATTTGGCGCCTGCGCAAGCACAGCGTGAAGCCGTGACATTACCCCTGGGTATCGACTGACCCCGAAAAAAAAAACAAAAAAGATTGTACAATTTCCGTTCTGTCTGGCACGTGTGGACGTCACAAGCTTCCTTTATACACAAATCTATTCTATAAAATTTTCATACAGGCACTCACAAAAAAGAGATTGATTTGTTTAAACTTTGATGTAAGAAAGAAATTACTAACATTATATTTGAGGCAGGGTTGTATTTCCAATTAAAGCATTAATTGGTTTAAAGTTTATAAAATGAAAACATTAAATAATCCTTAATGCAATTAATAAGCCGTAGATCATTAATATACGACAAAAAGCGAAATATTCTATCCCATGAATGCATAAAGTATTCTACCGACGGTAAAAATATAAGTACATAATGTTTTGTGGCACTTTCAATTCTAGGCATGACAGCGGCTCTCGTCCACGTTTATCTCTGATTTTAAAATAATTTTACTTAAGTGATATAAACATAGTTTAAATTAGTCAGGAGCTAACACAATAAACTATTGGCAAAACTCTTTTAAGTATCACTCATGTTCCTGGAGCGAAAAACTAAGACCTCGTAAAATTTTTATGTCTCTACTTATGTTCCGGTAGTTCACATAAAAATCATTGCGGACCCTAAAGAGATTTACTGCTGAAACATTTTACTACCATTCCGGATATTAGAAACTAGAAAAAATATTAAGCATTGGTAATTAGAAGACTGCCGTTGGAATATCTTCCGTATAAACGAAGTTCAACTACAATTTAAGTTTTTAAGCAATATTATTGAAGAGTAAGTAAGGCCCTCAAATCCTTAGGTTCTATAACACATAGAATAACCTACCTGATAATAAAAAAATATATATATTGTAGTTAAATGATTCGTGATTTTATATCCTGGTTGAAATTTGGGAAAAGAGCCTTATTATACCCACCAAACATCAACATGTGATTGATACACTCTCTATGTTCCAGGAAGTATTTATAGTTAAAAAAAAAAAATTCGACAACACTGAATTCGTAAATGTTAATTAATACCTACCTAAAATTAAAGTTTGCAACTCTCTTAATCTCTATATTGGACTCTACAATTAATTTTGAAACAAAAAAATAAATTAATAAAAAAAAAATTAAAACGATTATTAGGCAGACGAGTGATGATATTGTCGACTCTGTAGTGAAAACATATTTTTATTTACATAATTATAACTTTTTCTGCGGATTCGGCTGACTGTTGTATTGCAACACTTGGACCCATTTTTGTAAAATACTCACTTAGCATATATCTACACGCTATTTACACCTTTTAAGAACTTGAAAATTATTAAAAGACACTTTAATTTTTTTATAGCTATATACGTATTATCAAATTAGTGATCTTTTATGATGCTCGCTTTCACTATTTATAAACTCTATGCATATAATCTCAGTGAACAACTTTCACTGTTATACTACAAAATAAAAAATACATACGGTGTATATTAACCTGTAAAATATTTCAACCAATACTAATTACAAGTCACGTACTAACAATCACAAATTAAAGTATATAAGTAAGTACTTATCACATTATTGTTCAATAATACAGAGTGAGGAATTTGTAAGTTTTCAAGCCAAATTTACATGGCATTCTTCAGTGATTAAGGTTGAAATTTGAACAAACTAAAAAATCGTATCTCGTAACGATCAATATTGCCGTCAACAGCCGACGTACAGACGTAAACAAAATTTTCACACTCATAATAATATTAAACAATAACAATGAAAGACATTTTAAACAGGGGATAAATTCATTATTTTATTATGGCGGTTTATTTAATATATTAATTACTAGCGACCCGCCCCGGCTTCGCACGGGTGCAATGCTGACTATTTAATGGATGTTATTATACATATAAACCTTCTTCTTGAATCACTCTATCTATTAAAAAAAACCGCATCACAATCCGTTGCGTAGTTTTAAAGATTTAAGCACACATAGGGACAGAGAAAGCGACTTTGTTTTATACTGTGTAGTGATAATACTAACACTGTATTGTATGCTCACTGCCTCAGGGTGACCTAATTGTATTGCATCCGCGTTACGAGACCGCTCAAAGGTCGCAGATACAAATCCTGGATCTGAAAAAGTGATTATGGGCTTTTCTGCTCCGTATCAGTCCACAGTCTAAAGTTTGTATCTAATATGGCGATAGGCTTACCCCCTATCACATCATGGGACGAAGCACACGTGGCGAAAAGTAGGTGCCCTGATTGCACCTATGTCTACACCTTCAGGGATACAGTCGTATTATATGCTAATTCGCTGGTGGGCACGAACCTCCTATTCGAGTGAGATAGTTTAGCTCTATAGCCTTGTGTGGCCACGTCGGCCTAGTGTGGGTTGCTGGTCTTCACATACGTCCAAAGTTTATAATCTGTAAATTGTAAAAATCTTTGGTATGCAGATTTCCTTATAAGTTTTTCTTCTAATACACAGTTTACTAAAATATTAATATACCCTATATTGCATGCCTTATAATTATTTTTCATCAGCTTAGTTTCAGAGATATTGATCCAACCAATTATTTTAATTGTGTATTGTACATATAAAATTGTTTTAAGTTTGGTTTTGGTATATTTGACTAGCATAAGTATGTCATTTTTTTTATTACGTAGTGAACTACTGTCTGACACGTTTCTTCCAAAAGCTTTTATTTTTTACCATTTTAAACTTGTGTTTAAATATTTATATGCAAATACAAAAAAGGCTGGAATATTCGACCGTGTTTAAGAAAACAATATGAAATTAACATAGTAATATATCTAAAAATATATTTTTTTATTTTTGTGTGCATTGTCTCAATCAGCCTCGATCCAAAACTGCCTCGTATACTCTACCTAAATAATATAACAATACTGTCATTATTTTAATATGTTAATATTTTTGAATTTTTTATGCTTTTTGTAGAGTCGCTTTAGTGATTGTATTGTACTATCTCTGTTGTCAAATAGATTTATATTACGGTGGTATTAAAAATTATTAATATATTCAATACTTATTTTCACTAATAAATAATGTAATTTTCCTTAATATATTCGAAACACCAAATCAAGCTCGTTTATTCATAAACGACTGATTTAAAATATAACATGGCGTTCTGATGCGACGTACTTATTGACTTATTAAAACGTTTATGTGCAAAAAACGCAAATGGTTATCGCAACTGTTGAATCCGAAAATTATACAATCATTAGCAAAACCAAAAGGGCGCCTCTTAACACCCGAATGAAATCATCCGCTTTATTTACGTTACGTAGTAAACACGCAGAGGGGATCGAGAGTGACGGCAATACGCAACCCCCGCGAGAACGAGCGAGACAAAATATGCCCCATAACTCCGCCCATAACACGCCAAGCCTCGTGGATTGGCTTCGGGCAGCAATCTAAACACCATCAGTCTTCCATCGCATGCCTTTAAAACCACAACTTAATTAACTCTCCGGCACCCTCGACAATTAGTCATTTTGAGTAATGAACTGAGTGTTGTGAAGAAAAAGTGTTATAATGGACAGCTACGCGCAGAACAACGAAGTGTCCACGTCTTTCAACAACAACAACATTAAACACAACTTCAACGATTACTTCAACATGGTGGACGTAGATAAAGTCGAAGCGAACAAAGATTACAGTGCGTTTGTCGAAGAGAAAGCTTATCGTATCAAGTTGGAGGAATCGGCGGGCAACCAGAATTTCAACACGCCGTTTTCTGTGAAGGACATACTTAATAACCAACCAAATTATAATTACGAACGAAACGACTTGTGGAAATGTAATGAACGAGAGCGAAGGAGTCATGATTACGAGCAAATTTACCATCAAAGTCAAGGTTACTACCCGCCGGAGTACTTCGGACAAGTGTATTCAAACATCCCCGTGCACACAAACATCGAGGCTTATTGGAACCAGGAAGTACATCACGACCAAAAGTTTGATGAATATTATAATTATAATCCGTATTGCCATAATTTATATCATCAGAATTACGATCACTTCGTGGATGTGACGCCTTCGCATCCGATAATGGATGTGCCGAAAATGGAAAATAGAGAAATGTCGCATCTGCCTACACCGCCTATATCAGAACCAGCCAGAGACAGCGAGAGGAGTAACTGTTCATCATTTATCACTGTAGAATCTGTAGATAAATCTTCACTGTCGTCTAGGAAAAGCAGTAAGTGTTATTGTTAATTCGAGAGTAGAAATATTACTTTTAGAGAAATTATTGCAGGAAAATATGTAAATTAAAAATGACACCATTCCTTCCATTGCATTAAATACTAACTCTACCTTCTCATTGTTCACAGAAACGCCGACAAACGACACCAAGCCAGAGAAAAAAGACAGAAGCACGAAAAGGAAACCCAGGATCCTGTTTTCTCAGAACCAGGTCCACGCGCTAGAGGTCCGCTTCAGGAACCAGAAGTACCTCACGGCGCCGGAACGGGAACAGTTAGCTGTCACGTTAAACCTCTCCCCAACGCAAGTCAAGATTTGGTTCCAAAACAGAAGGTACAAGAGTAAAAGGATCAAGTCGCCGGAAGTATCCACATCCACCGACGCAAAGCCAAGCCGAAACTTAAGTGGGAGAAAACTGTACAAGCCCGAAAAGAAAGACGGAGTAACACCTATACCTAATTATGAAATATTTAAAACAGAAAATAGATCCTTTGATACTGAAAAAATGTATAATGATCAACTAAATTCAACTATTTATTTCGAAGATAGTTTAACATATGAACATAATGATGAAAAAAATCTAGTTATAGATGAAAAATATGACGTAGGAAACAATTCTGATCTACAGAACCTTTATAACGATAACTTAATAAATACTAGTAAAGAAATGTATGAGCCTGATATGAAAAAATATTTTCCTATGAATTTTGTTTGTTGATGTTATTGTTAAGTACACGTGCCATTAGACTGATTGTCCAAAGAGTATTATATAGAGTTAGTTTATATTTTACAATAAGATATATTTTTGCATGTATGTGCAATGTTAGATAAGTGAAATACAGCTTTATACCAAAGTATTAAAACTGAATTTTATACGTTACTTAAACGTTCTTGTTTATTTTAAACAACCAATTTTCTTACAAATATAAATTCAAACTACTATTTACACACAGCTTATTAACATTTTTGATTACAATAATGTCCGATAATGGAATATAAACTATATTTTTACACAATTTACGATCTCAATACTCACTAAATAAATTTTATTGTTATGATCGTTACTGAGTCCTCGAAATTTGTATAGAAATAATCACAATTAAAAAGATAAAAACAGCAACGCATTTTATTTAAACAATAAATTAATTAGAGTTTCTATAGATTTATTTGAAACTTTTGGGAAAATCGCTACACACATAAAAATAGGAATAAAAAAGTAATGAAATAAGGAATAAAAATTACCTCTGTTATCAGTTTCTTCAATTAGTTGCATATAAAGCAGACCGACAACTAACTTCTTGACAGCTACTATGTCTAAAGATTAAAGTTTTATGAAACGATGAGAAATATATGTCCTGCTATTATTATATAAATTATGATTTTTTACCACGGTACAATTTTAGAACTATAAAAAATAAATTCGGATAAATTCAACAGAAGATATTATATTTTGTACTAAACAGAAGTATGTTTAAATTTTATATGCATTCATACTAGTTTTTCATAAAACCAAAATCAATTAATATAGATATTGCAGTTATAAAGTTACAGTGATATTCTATTTATACTTTAGATCCTTGCATTGTAAAGGATAGATACCTCAATTAACTTGAATTAATTCAGAATAAACTTATGATAATTATATTGTATACAAATACATATGTTTTTAATTTCACATTCCAATAACTATCTTATTATTTTTATACATAAAAAATCTGAATCGAATAAAGTAACTTGATTTTTTTCAAAGAAAATCCTTGAAGAGTTACATGAAAAATCCATAAAGTTATTGTATGAAAAAGGCGCACATAAAAAAGCTTTCTCGGGGCAATATTTCAATATTTTTTCAGTTCAATTTGTAAGGATCGCTTTTATCTGAAATTGCTACCATACCGCCCCGAATGAGGGTTGCACATCACAAACAAGCGTTTCAAACGCTGCGTTTATTTAAACGTTAATAGTTCATATTTAATAAGATAAATTATTATTTTATATAATGTATCTTTATCAATTTGAAAATAAATGATAGATCATTTTTGATGGTTGTCAATTTTATGAATAAGTATTCTTATATTATTACTTTCATTGCTTTATCACACCTAAATTCTACATAATATTGTTAAAATAAATGTCAATTATTGATTACTTAAATCATACAGCAAACTTTTATAAATACGTTAATAAAACATCTTAAGAATATTACAGTTATTATGACTATGTCGCAACTATTCGCGCGTTTATTTTCCCGCTAATCTGTGCGGCCCATCCCTAATAGCCTGGCCGGGCAGGCGCCGGCGCCAGTCGATAAGCCAGGGCCCATAACACGTGTCGCTGCATCGAATGCATGGGACCTGCTCTGGGAACCTAGCCACCTGTTCTTAAAACGCTCGTCTGCTTTTACGAGGTGGGCGTGCGGTAGTTTCAGTAGGCAATAAATGTTTTTTAATAATTTTATACTGTGGTTTTGGCACATCGTAAATTGCGTTAAACTTCTAACCCCCTTGACAATACAATACAAGTACTAATTAATATAAAAAGAGGTAATTACAGAGTCAGAGGAAAAATATTGATAATGTTGAATGATTTAAAATATGTAAATTTTGAAAGTGCATTGAAATCGTCCTAATATGTTTAAATTATGTATGTTAAGAAACAGTTTTATAAACTGTGATGGCACAATGTATATACTTGCTTTATAAATTAAAATGATTCGTATCTAATACTTAAACAAGAAAAATTATAATAATATATTTTCCTTACGATCGCCAATCCCGACCAGAAAAATATCAAATTCAATACGTATCTATTATAATTTATACAAAACGCACTACTATCGGTTAAAGCAAAATCACACACAATATATTCTTATAACCCAAACCACAGCCCACCGGTTAGTTCATGTAATCCTGTGATATCTATAACCATAATAATATATATTTGCCATTAAAATTATACCTACCAAGGAATGAATTGCCGAGTTAGTTACAAACTATACAATTTTACAAACATAACAGATATTGAAATTACTAGCACATGTTTAAACCTCGAAATATGAATGACATCAACGCAGATTCATTCCACATTTCTACATAAAGGATACAACCATTGGCTAGGTTACAACAGAAATTATATTATACTAGAAAGAAAGGAAATCATTTATTGAACACAATTTATTCACCACCACAAACTATGATCTCAATTAACATGAACTACACAATAACCTACTGTAATTTAGGTACCTAGTAATTAAATTTTATTATTTTATACCCAATAACTTCATACGCTTGCCTATATCAGATCATGTGGTGGAAATAACTTGGCCAAATACAAAGATGTTAGCTTATAATTTCCATGTTAATTTAAACATGAGAATATAGAAGACAGTTTATACACACATAAGCTCACGTATTTATCCTGAAGAGTTAGAGTTTAATTGGACTATTGCTCCTAATTCTTGCTACGGCAATCATTTCCATTTTATATATGGGAGACTATCACCAAAGAAGACACCATGGGCTATACAACCTAACATGCTCAATGTACAGATATATTGCAATCTAGAGCGACACACATTTCTGCAATCAAAATCACGTACATTTTACTTGCTCCTGCAGATTGAATCAAGAAACTCATGATTTACATCTTAAGCGAACACTATTTTTAACTAATGAGGCGATTATTGTAAATTAAAAATATATATAAAATTAATTTATTACCACGGTAAGCATATGAATAGAACGGTAGAGCGGACGTGGAGGGCCGCGGAGGGACGCGACGTGAGAGGGGAGGGAGTGATGTACGGAGCACGTGGGTGTTTGATGTATTAATATTGGGCGGCTTTTAAGGTTATCGGCGGGTGGAAGGTGATCTGGCCCGATAGACCGATGCCGCGCGGCCACGCCGTACCGCTACATGGGGTTTTGGATCGCTGAATATTGACTGATCAAAATTGACCTTTATTGGCTTTGATAGTTATTTGGCGTTCAAAATTAAACTTCACGTATACTGAATAAAAGTTTGTTAATTTATCAACACATGGCTCTCGTATAGATTTCATTTGTTAGTTTATTATATCCTGTATTTTCTGTGCGATCCTTGTGCTGTCTCGAACAATACGACTTAATCTGCTGTAGAAAAATATATCTACAATGTATACTTATGTGTAAAACGTAAAGGTGTCAAGAATTTTCTACAAGAAATATTTTTCTAATCTTATAAAAGATTAAAAAGTGCTCTGATGGAATGAATAAACTCCAAGCGCCACACTATAAATCAGCTGCGAAATGATAAGCAATTCGAATCCGGACTGAAACCAAATATATTAGTGTCTATATTCAAGGTGTGAATACTTCTTGTAATCCCTTACACTTAAAACACCAATTTGTATATGAGTACTTGTTTTATACTTCCACGACAAAGTGCCCCACAGCACCTGATGGTAAGCTGAATGGGATCCAATAGAAAGTCGGTTGACGAAAGATAATTATCCCTTGGTAGTCGACACAATTATGCCAGCCAGTTGGAACCAGATATACACAGGCTGATCCCGAAACGCGACACACTTACGTGGGCCACTATGGCGGGTTTTAACAATTTGTGATAGGCGGTTGCTAATTGCTATCCGGGCAGATATAAAATATAACCTACCACTAGCAAACATCGTATAGTTTATATTTGTTGGATATTATTTATTTATTATACTTTATTGTACATCATAGGGGAAAGTACAAACATAAACAGAACTAGTAATAAAATTACACAATAGTACAATTGGCGGTCTTATCGCATTCCGCGATTTCTTCCAGACAACCTGAATTGAATGCAATCTTGATATTATATTCAAGATTGCATTCAATTCAATTTGGCAGTTTAATTTAATATAAAAAGAAATTTTTAATCTCAGTAATATCCAATCTGCCGTGCGTGGGTACGCCATTACTAAGCCACCGTACTGTGCGTACAGTGCGCGCTCGTTAGCTTTTATTTGGACGGCGGACTCCTGTTCCAGCGCCAGCCTACATTCGTGGCCAAAAAAGTAATGCATTTGTACATAAAAACATTATTTTTAACAGCAAGGGCGCACTTGCTTGCAACACTTTTACTAGAGTAAAAGCCCCACTATTTTTTTTGGGATAAAAATGAAGGTACAGGTTACTTAATTTAATTAAACCGTTTATTTTAATCAAACATCTAAACATATTCAGAAACCTTAGCATTTATAATATAAGTTGAAAATGGGATTATTAATGAAACAAATGTCAAAAGCTAAATTAAAAAGTAAAATTAATTAAATTATTAAACATTTTCAACATGTATGTAAATAAAAGGCATAATAAAATTATTAAACTATCAGTAAGGCGTAATAAAAAAATATTAAATTGTACCTGACGACAAAGTTCTTTGGATTCCAAGTGCATTGTCGACCTTAATGTTTGATAGAGACGCTGCCATCTAGAACTGTGACCACAATTATGCTTATTATGCCAGCAATTTTTCCAAATGTAGATCCACATTCCCCACCGACTTAGTGAACTCAAAACCCGATTAGCTGGAACGTGCGATTATAGTAAGATTTTAATCGTTTATATCCTAGTCTCTCCTGGACGCAGTATATACCGCATAACTTCCTTCTAGCTTTCTCCTATCCTTGAAAAGTCAATTCCTTATGAACAAAAAAAAAAATACATATCGAATTAATAACTTCTCTTTTTTTCTGGTCGGTTAAAAATAGCGAGATGCATCCATCCAGCTCGACATTATTCAGTAAATATAAAAATATCAAATTATAAAAATGAATAACACAAGAATGCCCTTCTCCCGGCCGACAGTGTACAGCGCGATATTTCTCAGCGTTATCAGTGTTCAGTACATGTGCACAGTTTAATGTTCCCATTCTGTTTTATTCAATTAATTGCCCCCGTTGATCTCTGCCCGACGGGCCGACATGAGTAAAATAAAATCATTGCGCGATCTCACTCGCGTATCGATGTATGACGAACGTTCGCGGAATCAATATATCACATCTGACAAGGTGACTCATGGTTAGTAGAAATTATTCCTGTGACGTGTTGGTTCCAGGGTATAAGACCATTACTATTGTGACTTTTCGAAGTAGAGAAAAGAGGAAATTAGCGTAGTCCATAGTTGTACAGACTGCTTGATTTGGTTTATTTTAGAAAATAATTTATTATAAAGACCTAATTATTTACCAAAATCAGGGACAACTGCCGATATTTGTGTGGAAGACATTTTCATTTTTTTTTTATTTATTTGAATGATGAGACAAGCTTGCCGTTCGCCTGGTGGTAAGTGGTACACTCTACTACGCTCGCTATCCTGAGACAGGAGATGTTAAGGCTTATTATGTCTGCTAGTTACACTAGATACCTTTAGACCGGAACACAACGTTGACTACACACTGATGCTCGGCGATGGAAGTAAACATTGCGGTGGTAGCTTACCCAGGCGGACTCTCACTTATAAGAGACCTACCACTATTAGTTTATATAAAGTTAAATTACCAGCTTTTAGAAAAAATATAAACATCTTACTGATACTAACATTATAAAACAGCTTTTGCTTGCGGCTTTGCCCACATGAAAGAGTCTTGCGGGATAGACGTCCCGGGATAGCAATTACCCTATGCCCTTCTCAGGGACTCAAACTATCTTCATACCAAACATACATGGAAATTCGTTGTGTAGTTTTTGAGTTTATCGTATTCAGACAGGCAGACAGATGCAGCGGGAGACTTTGTTTTATAATATTTTAAGGTATTCTTTAAGTAATCTTTAACTTTTTAAGGTGAACAATTCCGTCATACATATTGTTCCGTAACTTTAACTGTATACACAGCGTACGCAACGGAAGGTCTCCAAAGGAATATATTTTCCCCGTTTTTTGTAACATTTTTTTAATGTTACTCCGTTCCTATTGATCACAGTGTGATGTTATATAGCTTATAGCCATCCTCGATAAATGGGCTATCCAATAGTAAAGGTTTTTTCAGTTCGAACTAGTAGTCCCTGAGTTTAGCGCATTCAAACAAACAAACAAACTCTTCGGTTTTGTATATAGTATAGATTATAAGTAAAGAAAATTGTGACAATGATTAGTTGTTTCTATGTTAGGATGTTTGTTAAAAGTAAACTCAGAAATAACTATACGGATTTTAATGAAATTTGGCACACGAGTAGACCATATTCTGAATTAACACATAGGCTACTTTTATCCTGGTAATTTGCTCCTATTCCCATGGTACAAATGGAATTATCACTCTGATTTTGAAATAGATGGCGCTGACGTCGTACGGGTAGCTATCATGAATTTGGAGTAATTTGAGAACTTTTGTAGTGAGAAAGTCTTCTCGCGGGCGAAGCCTCGAGCAACACCTAGTTTCCTAATAATACCTTTTAAGGTTCTTGAATGTTTGAATTTTAGAATTAGGCATACTATCTACATTTCTGGAACAAGGCAAGGCAAGGATCCACTATCCGTAAAGCCTGCTTTGCATAATCCTCGTTCGGTTATCATGCGCCCAACACCGCCAAGTCAAACAGATCTTGAACAGATAGGTGGCGAGCGTAAAAACCAACCGCGAGACAGTTTATCACAACTCCGCATCCATCGACGCGGTGCAAAAAATGCAAACCGCCGGCGCCTACCAGCCAATAAATTATATTGCCATTTGTCAATACGACGCCCCCGCACGCCCCCGCACGCCCTCGCACGCCCTTTGACATTACAAAAAATTATACTTTTTTCAGTTGCGAATAACCAGATCGCATGGTCAAATAAATGCGAAATATTATGGCCATTTATATCTATTTAGTATCGTTGGACCAGTTGTGATTTGGATTTATTATGACTTATAAGTTTAACGTGTTTGTTGAAAAAATAGCTTCTACGTATTTATTTAATAAAAATCGATATAACGTTGACGTGTAATACAAGAATAAATATTTTAAATTCATTTTTGAATAACTTTCTTGCTGGAGCTTTAAGTTTGAATCCCATTACGTTCGTATCTTTATTGGTTTTCATGAAGTTTCTGGGCATTTTTGGGGTTGGCACATATTCAGCAGTAGACATCGTGTGAATATAAGGTGAAGGTGAAGGTGATGAATTAATATTCTATGCCGGCATAACATGCATCATCATCATCACTTTTAGAAAATGTAAAAGTCTTAATAACCAACCTATCTAATTAATTCATAACGCATGTTATTTTACAATTAGGACGATACTATTTCGAAAACAGCTACTGTATAAAACCAATTTATAGTTCCGTCGAAATATAAAAACTATTAAACAAAGACGAGGTCAGTTGCGTGTGGACGCGGGTTCGATGCTTGTCACTGAGTTATTGCTTGCACGCGGAGCCGGTCGGGATCGGCGCCAACTGCAAAAAACATGCCAATGTGCAAAACGAATGTGTGACGTATTTGCGTATAGACTATAGAGCTGTCTATGACATAGACTCGCGAAAAAAATATGGTGCTCACATTAAAATCTGTGAAAAAAAAACAAAATTTACTTAGTTTTAGATGGGATCCACATCTCAAAATAATAGGCCTTAATTTAGACTGTAAAACAATTTCGTACTTACAGGGCTGATATTATTTATGTATCTCGATACGGTAGAGAAAATTTTTGGTTTGATAACTAGAGAAAGCCAACAGCAAAATGTGAGTCTAAAAAAACCAGCAGTGTAAAATATTGATTCAGTAATAATTTTAAGGAGAAAATAAGCACAGAATAAGCCTGAATCTTTTATACATTCTTCTTTAAAAACTGTGTCTCATTATCTTTCTAAACATACATTGTAGAGTCAACAAATACTAAAGTCAAACCACCGCGATAGGTTTAGATTTCTTTTGATAAACTATAACAGGAATAATTCCTGTTATAGTTTATTTTAGGAACTATAAGTTTTAACTTAAAATTTATACTCACTTTAGTGGAAGCTACAGTAAAATACATAATACACTATATGTAATATGTATTATCAAACCTAAATATAAATATACTCATGAAGGATGCCTCAAGTTCGAACGCATACCTAGTACACCCTTCTGATCTTAGGTTACACTATAATAATCATTAGTTAAGACTAGGGACGCAGCTACCGCCGTATCAGTGAATCGAGGCCCTTGAGCTTTGGGGCCCCTCTTGGTCTATTCCTACATTAAACTAAGCGCGCGCCCAAAAGTTCGCACTGCCCTGAAGGGCCCCTTAACAAATTTAGATATAGTGCCCCTTTATAGCAAGCTACGCTACTGGTTAAAGTTCCCATTTACACAAAGAAAAACAACGTAAAGATATATAGGAACTGTACTATTAAGCTCTGATAAACCTCATAGGTATGTAGGTGAGTAGATACTTGGTTTATGCTCACAGTTTTGGCTAACGTTGCCGCACCCCAATATTTAACCGAAATGGATCATAAATCCGTGCGTATAATAAAACAGAAGGCGATTATCGTATCAATTACACACAAAATAATGTGCCGGTCATGCGTGACGCAGCCCCGACCATGTGGTTTGTTTCATACGTCATACTGATTGACTAGGGAGAAAAATTATGGAACGTAAAAAGAATTAAGTTCAGGTATTCAATTAAGGGATAAATTTTCCACAATCCGATAAAAGTTGTCTATCTAATAAATTATAACCTGAATAGAAAATTGAGTCAAATTGACAACTTTATACCTGCATGCAAGAATGTAATTTTTAATTAATTTGTTTTGTACTTCATATCTGTCTGTAAAGTCGGCACAAAAATAATATTTCAATTAATTTTTAATGGCATTGTGGCTTCAAAATGCTGCCTTGATGGGTCAAAGTAGCCCATTAAAAATTATGGAAAACATTGTACAAAACTTATCAACGCCATCTAGCGTCTAATAGTATGACTTAATACTCCTTAAAGTACGTAAAACATTGAATATATCATTAAATAACATAATTAATAATAGGACATTTATATATAAATATTATGTACAATAAATATATAATGAAATAAATTCTATGCTATTCTATTATAAGTATTATTGTATTAAAGCGCCATCTAGTATCGAATAGTTAAACCAACTAGTATGCAGGCTAACTTTATTTATAGTTAGAGATTTTATGTGATCTGTTATAATAGATGGCGCTTTTCCATAAATTACATTCAGTGCATAACAAAGTTAATATTTGTTATTTTTTAAATTCAATTCCGGAATCCAGATAGGAGTAATAAAAAAGCAATTTATTTATTAAAAATGATTTATTTGGAATTAAAGATAATTAAAATTATAACCTATATACTGTCGTCCAGTGCTTGTCGTATAAAAAAAATACCATAGGTTACCATGACAACGGTCGACGATAATATATTGTAAAATAATTTAATTACAAAAAAAAACTGTAATGTGTAAATTAGCATGGTATTACTTATTAATAGGTATATTTATCATTAGACGTCATTGTATCCTTTCTACAATCAAAACCTACCTAATTATAGGCACATCCCTATCATATAAAGGAAATTATCGTTATACTTACCTACTATAAAATATTTTTTTATTAATTAAATATTAGTGTACTGTAACCAAAACCGTCACAGATTACCAGCAATTTAAGTCACGTAAACTCGTGCCTGTGAAGACCCGATTGTATGATTTGAAACAAAATGATAAAAAATCGCAGTGCTTTGTATTTCAAAGTTTGGGTGGTGTTACTCTTGTTCATGAGTAGTCGTAGGGTTTATGGTCAGGTGAGGGGCTTATTTATGTCGTCATTCCGTTGTAAGGTAACGACAAAATAGACGGCCCGCATAATTTTAAAATGTACATAAAATCGCTTTATAAAGAAATATAGAAATAAAAGTTTGTCTAAAATTAAGCATATGACTACATATTATACAATTTTATAATAAGGAACTCCTTACCTAATAAAAAATCTAGTATGATTTTTCATTTCAACACGAAAAAATACAATAAGTAACATGGACGGTGGGTCTTCTTAAGAACTAGGATACTATAGGTCATACTATTTTAAGAAAAAAAGTGTTTTTTTTTTACCGAATTGAAGCAAAAGAGGGTGACAATATCCTCCATATGTAAATACCTAAATCATTGCAACATTTACTCAAATAAGCAGAATAACACATTTAAGATATAATTCGTAAAAATAACTTTGGTAGTTAATAAAGTAACACGGCTACTGCTTTTAAATACCGTCTGATTGTTCCATTTTTATGAAAACCGAGTTTGGATCATTCTACAATCGGAAATGCATTAACTGCGCCGTTTGAACTGTTGCTTTGGGGTGAAATCGTTTAGCTAATTATGAGCTCTTTGTTAACAAGTGTTTACGGAATAAAAACCGCTTCGAGAACAAAGCACGCCGATGCTAGAGTTTTCGAAATTAATTTGGTAATCGTTTCAAATTAAACGGTAATACTTTATTAGGCAATTGTGTTGTTCTTTTCTTTGAGCTTTGTGGTTTTACACACGAATATGGTTGGAATTGCATTAAAAAATACTTTCTCAATCATGTAGGTACTAGTCGCACTAATTATGATAGATCAAAGGAATATGAAGTTTATAATTAGGTCGTCGGTACGTCTATACTAATATTCTTAAGAGGAAAAGTTTGATTGTAAAGGCTAATCTCTGGAGTTAATGAAGCAATTTTGAAAATTCTTTCACAAATAAAAAGCTACACTACTCTTGAGAGCTATAGGCTACTTTTAATTCTGGTATAATATAAACCGCGAATTTATCCCGGGAAACCTTTTTACGCGGGTGGAGCCGCGGTCAAAAGCTAGTGTAGGTATTGTGTTTTAAGGATTTATTGTACGACAAGTTCTTTAGAATATAATGTTACCGTTTATGGAAATAACCTTCCATCAACAAAAGAGATCCTTATGGAAATAAAAAATTGCCGATAATTTTTTTAAGCAATCATTTGTAAATTTGTTTACCTTTTCATTACATGCGGGACAGATAAATTTTGGCAACGGTGGCCAATTTTAGCTGAGATTAAAGAAGTATTCAGGAGATCAATATATTAGTACATAAGTCTAGTGCGCAATACACAGGTGCTTTCTCTGTTTCTTCACTCTCATAGTCCGATGAGATGGCAATCGAACATGACCGCAGGGAGATCAGGTACATACATACATGGTCCCGTGGCTTCACGCGCTTTCCGTCACACGGCAATGTATCGCCAGCATTATTTGGGTTTTTCTGCTCAGTATCAGCCCGGAGTCTGCAATTTGTTCCCGATATGGCGATGGGCTCGTCCCCTTTCACATCATGGGACGGAACACACTTGGCGAAATGTGAGTGACCTGGTTGCACCCCTGCATACTCCTTCGTGGATAAATGCGTGATGTGTGTTAAGTTAATTAATGTTTAAAATGTTTAGTATTAACGCACTTATTTGCTCAAGTATTCATTATTTATTTCAGTTGAATGACGAGACGAGTCTTCGCCTGATGATAAGCGATGTATGCCCATAAACAGCAACAACACCATACAGAACTTTGAAAGTAATATCGATTATCGGACATAAGTTCACTATAATAAAAACACAACGTGTCTTTGACTTAAATAAATATCTCTTAGTAGTGGTTTAGCTGCATTAAAGTTGATAAAATTACTTTTAAAATAGGATTTGTTATTCTTTTAAAATTAATCCAAGTCTATTCAACACACAACACCAAACATTTAAAATCTCATAGTTAAAAGTTTACAACATTAATAAGATATTAACTAAATACAGTTTAAACCCATCGCCAAAATCAGCCATAACATACATTCTGAACAACTCTGAACTAATTCCAAGCGGTTTGATTGATTATCGTTATTAAACGTTCATTATGACGTACATTCAATGGACATGGCTCGGTAGACCGCAAACATGCCACTTACAATCACTTACAGCGGACACTTGGGGCTTCCGTAGAATTTAGCGTCGTATAGATACGGCTAGTTGAATAGATAAGATAAAACATTTTTGACTTATATTATATCAGTTTATTGTTGTGAAAGCATTATGATGCTCGATGTCTCCTACTCTGGGTAGACTAGCGTGATGCAGTCGAGGCCCGTCGGTAGATACCATCAGGTGAGCGGCTATCTCTTCACGTAATTTAGAACATGCTTAAAAATAACTTTTAAGTCACATAGAATACTTAAAGGGCAAATTAACTGAAATAAATAAAATAAAACAGGCGGAACTGTAGCAAAAAATAGTATAAAAATTAAACGAATTTCTGCTACAGTTCCCTTGTTCTAAAAATGTTCAAAAACTAGACAGACATCTTCTATTTAAGTTATAGTTTGAACCGCTGCGACCGATACACCCGCTCCGTGTGTTATTACCAAGCAAGAGTGTTTATTACACGTATACTACTAGGAATATAATTCCAACTTGTGCATTTGCTGTTCATTATTGAAAATAATATCTATGTTATAGATCTGGTGTCCTATCGAAACTTTTTAATGTCTATGGGCCACTCGATATCGTTTGATATCCACTCATCTCAACCGAACATCAGTTAATGAAATATAAAACCACGATCAGAGCACTCTTTATAAGGAATTATTATTTAGTGCACACACTTAAAACTAATAACTGGGTCATTGACTAAAGAGTTTTGTCTTTGAACAACTTTTTCTTTTGACCATGGAAATTTAAAAAATATATTGAATATTTTCCGTATATATTATAATTTTCTTTGATTAAATATATTCCGTAGAGTGACCTCGGATTCGAATCTGAAGACGGTAAAGAGGGTGAGAAGATTTTGATTCGATTCCAAGTTGGCAAAGACGTTGTGTTCTTGTTGTAAGATGTGAATTCGACTCACAGAATAAATTGACAGTAGGCAGATAGCCCGCTCCTAATGATATGACAACCAAATTAATTTCGCAATATGTGTAAAAACTTATGTAACATCGACCGCGCACTATAATTTAGACATTTATGATAAACGGATGATGAACGCTACGTAATTATAAATTATCGCTATTTCTCTTAAAATCCTCTTGAAGGATTCGAACCCACGACCTGTTTACGTGCCGTTCAAACGATAACACATCCACTGTGCGATAAATTTAAATAAATGAGTATAACATGCATAACAGTCTTTGAGAATTTTGTCTTTAATTTATCAGATAAGTAATCACGGATTAATATTATGTGACTTTAGTGTTCCGATGCGAAAAATACTCATATCTTAATTAGATCGGTATTTAAGCCTGACATGGCGAAAGTCTAAGCTAATCCTACGGAAATAGCGGCAATATTATGAAAAGTCTTCACTAGTGGTAATATATTTATATCAAGTCGAAGCTATTCATACAGAAACAGCGGCACTGTTATGAAAAGACTTTGCTATTGTTAGGGTACTTGTATCCGGGCGGATAGCGGCCACCGTATACAAGGTGTAAAACCCACCATAGTGGCCCACGAAAACGTGTTGTGTCACGGGATCTGGTATATATAGTGGTGGGATATTTGTATCCGGGCGGATAGCGGTCACCGTACACAAGGTGGAAAACCCACCATACTAACCCACTGAAGTGTGTCGCGTTCCGGGATTAGCCAGTGTTGGTATACGCGGTTTCAAAAGGGCGGCATAATTATGACGACTGGGGAGAAGTTATCATCTCTTCTCATTCACCGCTCTATCTAAACCCTATACTACGAACCATCAGGTATAGTGGGGTTACTTTGCCTTAGGCGTAAAAAAGGCATGAGTATGTGAGCTTGGTAAAGGCCAACGCTTATTAATTAACAAGTATAACCTGATTATACTGAAAGTTTTTATACTAGAATCACGTCTGCAAGAGTGTGCTATAATTGTCTTACAAAAACCGACATGAAGTTACAGCTTTAATGTAGATCTTCAAACGTTTAGACGAATATTCGGTGAAAGCTTCGGTAAGACAACTTTGGTTCCTATTATATTACACGGATTTCATAGGTTATAGACGTACTCAATATTAATAGTTTCAAATGGAATTCTTGCTTTTCATATCAGCTATATAAATAAAAGAAAACCAGGCGACTCTATATTCATTACGTTAGCGGCAATCATATCAGTTTTCCATCTAATTATGGTAGAGCGGGTAAAGAGTCGGCTGAAAAATATGGGTACGTGGTATGATTGTTGTAAAAAGAAATGTGAGACGAAAATGTACTTCTTTTACAAGTATGTGATACTAAACACTATCATCGTAAACTCAAATAATTGTACTTGCATTGTTCTTTTCTTCTAATCGCCACTAAAAGCAATCACACTCAATAAGTTAAATAAATAACTGGCTCTATTATGTCTATTATAAAACATCATAGTTTCATTAAATCTTTCTCATTTTTAAAGTACACAATTTACATTTGCAGCCAGACTTATGTACGAGAGTTAAAAAAAATGTTAAATCATCGAATTATCAAATCTAAATATTGAACATAACTGCCGTAACTAAAACAAATCTAAATATAAACCAACAATCCGACAAAGTGGAACGGGCGAACGCATTTAAAACGAATTGGAGTGAAACAGAATTTTCCAAATTCAAAAATTAAAAAGAAAATTTATGTTGACACTTCCACTCACCCACTATTTTTATTGGTCCACTGTAATCGGTGTGCGCTCGCTATTGGTCGATTTAAATTGGACTATGTGGGGGAAAAGGACGAAAAGGCTAGCATTAGAACGGAAGCTGCAGGTGCGAAAGGGACAGATAGACACTTGTCAAGTACTTACCGATAGAGCGTCGTGTTAACGACGAACGCCTAAGGAAGTCGGTTGTTACGGGTCGGTGTAATATTGCTGTGGATTCAATGTGAATTGGCTTATACACTTCCAACTCTGCGTAGGTATATAAATTTGCTTATTTGCCAATTTCATATACATAAATGGTAGCGAATAGGTATTTCTACTTTACGCACTAGTTGATAGGAATTGATTTGTTCCAAAGAAAATTTTCAGTTGATAATATATTTTTGAAGGGAATAAGTACCGATAAATCGATATTCAATTTCATAATTGCGTTTAAATCGCAGAATTCTTTCGAATAAATTACAACCATTTCTATTGCCAAACACAATATCAGTTGCTGCTGACAAAGGGCTCAGGGTTTAATTGATTATAAAATAATAAAGTACAGACGTACGTCAATTTTGTACAGCACCGATTTCAGTTAATAAAATCTGCACTTAAATAAAATTTAATTTGCAAACCATTCGAAGGTTAGAGAAATACTCAACAAGTTTTAATATTCTCATATACACCAAATAATAACGCGTTTTATTGCCTCAATATAAACAGGCGAGTCGTAAAACGCCAATTCACATCGTCCTCACAATCCGCATGAGCTAAGCGATCAAATCGAAATCACGTAAACATCTTCAAGAAAAACTCAACGATCCCCACTACTTACGCTACTTCGGGGACTTTTTTAAAAAACGACCGCCCCAAAATATCTCTACCTTTTTCTAACGCCCACAAAACACGCCCGGGTACCGGTATATCTGTTTCGCTCTAAGGCTTAACACGTCAAACAGGCGGGCAATCTATCACGCAAAGTTTATTCGTTTGAGGAACGCTTTTGCGGTGAGGCGAGTCGCGCGGTGGTGGTCAGTTCGAAATTTAAATTTTTAAAATGGAACACAAGTTTAAAAATTATAAAGAGCCGTTGACAACGCCGTTTTCTATAAACGATATTTTGACTAAGGAGAATGAAAAATGCGATTTTGAAAATGCTATGTATTCTTCGGACAGTTTCGGGAACTTTTTGAGTAAATCCGCGTGTTGTAAGGAAGAATCGTGTGTGAAGAAGGGTGGATTGGAGAAGATGAAGTATTACGATGATTGTAACGGCTATCGTGATTATGGAGAAGATGGCGCCTTGGATATGTCGAGGAAGAATAGTTATCCAGTCACGGAACTGTCAGGTGTGTTGAGTTTATTTTACTTTTTTAATATTTACTTAGTGTAAACAACAAAATCTAGATTTAGTTACGGAACTTCTTGTTGTAAACCTCGTTACAAAAGATGGAAACATGTGAAAAATATTTTTTTATCATAATATCATAACAGTAAAAAAGAAAAATATATTAAGTCATTGGTACCTAACTAGGTTTGTGATCATAATTTTTATATATCTCATAATTATATGAAGATGAATTTATTATAATAACTTTAGTTCAACAGTTATGTGAAGATAAATTGTTATAACTTGACATTTGCACGAAATATATAAAAATAATAGAACATACTAATGTTTCTCGGATTGTTAGAATAAAATACAATTAAACTATATTACAATCTAAAGTATTTGATGCTGCAATTATATAACTTTACATCACATAACAATAATCCCTCTGATCACTGAAAAGTGTATGAGACATGAACTTAGTTATGAAAAATATAGCATAGTTACAACTTTCCCACCTTTACTTAAACAATCTGCTAATTTTGGGCTTTCCAAATACTAAGGTTTAATAAGTACCTTTTTAGTAATTTCGAGAAATGATATCTGATTTACGTTAAAATAACGAAAGTTAATACAACGGATGTTTTGAATGTGTTATATTATTATCTTATTATTTTGTAAAAATGCGAATATTTGTGAAGATATCTGGATATTTATTAAAAGTACATGTTGCAGCCTCTGAACGGATTATGAAATTTTAGTACACAAATAAACCATGTTCTGTAAAATAGGCTTGTTTTATCCTGGAAAAGTGCAATGGCGCTTTTATATTTGTATATGCGGGCGGAGCTGCGAGCAACAACTAGTAACTATTATAGGGCGGCACAACTCTATGAGTTTTCTGATATTCTAGATATTCATGGATGGCGGTCAAACTTAACGATCCACTATGTTGTTTGTTCCGCGTGCTATAAAAATATGATTTATAGGCAAGACTACTGGTGAATATAAATTTTTGAAAGTTTCTATAGATCCTGTCAGTGTGTGGCGATGCTTTTAGAGAAAAAAACATGCGTGATCTCTTAACTTTTAAAGGATATCAATAAGCAAAATACGATGGCCAGTTATCACATTATGTTATACTTGAATTTGCAGTTTCTATTAGAAAGACCGATGATTTTTTTATTTTTATAAATGTAGTTCAAAATTTAGGCAAATTTAACATTTTTAATGTTTTTGAATTCCTTACGTAAAGGTGCGCGACCGAGGAATTTAATTTATTCTAATGTAGAGTCTACAATCTAGATTATAGAGCTACTAAAAAAAGGAAATAATAATTAAAAAATTAAAAAGAATAACATAACTGGCAACTACTATGAATAATTGAAAAAGAAAATGATTCGAAATTCAAACGCGTCATCCGTCGCATTTATCGCGCCCACAGCCAGTGACAATAGGTGCGTAATGGTGCGTCCACTCGGTGGTGGTGCCTCGCAGCGACGTCTCCACTTAGCCGTCACTTCGCGCCATTACACTAACTCACTCATTATACTAAGTGACGATTACATACACTATTGATGCATTCAAATTGGTAATTACTAAGGTTCGGGTGTGCCGATTTGACACGGTTTTGTGGGTAGTAAAGACAGTAACTAAATGTAAACTCAATATTATTAATTTAAGATTGGCAATTAATATATCGACACTAAGACATACTGACAACGCTTAGTGCTCAGATACAAGATTACCTATTTTGTTTTTGCAATATTTTTGTCACAAATTAATAGTTAGTAGCTACTCGCCGCGACTTCGCCTCAGTATAGAACATCAGGGCATTAAACTATCTCCGTAACTAATTGCTCGCGTTTCAACCGAGAAAAAAGATTTTCCGGGATAAAAGTCCGGGATAAAGGTTCTCTACATAGATTTATTAAAACATATAAAATATACTTCATGAAGTTCATAAAATATAAAATTATAGATGATTAATAACATTATTTTGTGTTCATTCGCAAATTATAAATACCACTTAGAACCACTAACTATGAAACGTGATTTATAGAAAACTTATTCATTATTGGATATGCAATTAAAAACTATTTACAATTTACTATTAAACTTTAACTATTTAAGTAAATCGCTCATTAAGACCAAAATGTCGCGTCGATTAGTGCTAAATCGCAACTAATAACCCAAAACTTATACAATAGAGGTGTCGTAACACGCAAAAACATTGTTACTAGTCCGCCCTTTTCTTTTGACCGGCGGGTAACGACCGTGCCACGTGCGGGGTCGGTGCGGGGATCGTGCGGGGGTCGTGCGGGGATCGTACGGGGACAATTTGCGTAATGGATCCATTGTGAACGCTTACAAGCGAATGGCGTGAGCCGCTGGCTTGTATAATTGATTCTGTGTGAACGGTAACTAATGGGTTTGGAGTTGACGAGTTTAATAGTGGATACCAACTTTTTTATGACTTAAGTATAAGATCCGTTAATGTTAATTTGAACTTAATACTTTAATTTAGGAATGAAATATAGTATGTACCATAATATGCAATTATAATTTTCTCCATATAGTTAATGATAATATTTCAACATTAAATATAAACTTAAAAACATATCATCTTGGTAAGCTTTAAAAATGGACCCTTACTCGTAGATTAGTTGTTTAAAAATAAAACACCAGAGAAATCGAGAGAAAAAACTTAAAAAAATAATTATTGAAACATAAATTGAACCTCTATCTCCATTGTTACAGATGACTACGATTCTCGCTCATCCAACACGGCCTCACCGCTCCGACGGGCCAACTCCTCGCCCAGCTCCGACATTGCCTACAAGCCCTTCAACCTCCACTACGACAGGAAATGCACCACACCCCACCATCCGCCTACCCCATGACCGAATACTCCCAAAACGGGGGAAGAAAGAAGAGATCCCGAGCAGCATTCTCTCACGCTCAAGTCTACGAACTAGAGAGACGATTTAGCCAACAAAGGTATCTCTCAGGGCCAGAGCGCGCCGACTTGGCCGTAAGCCTTAAACTTACAGAGACCCAAGTTAAGATCTGGTTCCAAAATAGAAGATACAAGACGAAAAGAAAGCAGTTGCAGATGCAAGAAAACGGCATGCTGGCTGCGGCAGCGGCTGCAGCGAACCACGCGAGGAAAGTCGCTGTAAAAGTCCTAGTCAACAATAATGGACAACCGGCACTCCCGGACTTGAAATACCAAAATCCTATGCTAGGAAAAACACTAAACCCCCTATTTACTCCACCGCTGTTGGAAGGATCTCCGATATTAAAACACTTCGCAGGCGTTTACGGGGTGGATTTTGCTAAAAACCCAGAATATAAAGCTCTACTACAAGAATCTTATAACCAAGCAGTTCTGCAATCTCTCTATGGACCTCATTTAGGGGTAAATTACCCTAACTTACCCCTATCGTATATGTACTACCCAGGCCACCCTGCATTTGGGATGTCCGTACCATGTGACCTAGATAGGACCCCAATCGACCGAACAGAAGGAGAAAGTTCAGAAAAAGAGAAAGAGAAGGCAGTGGAAAAAAAGAGTCCAGTTGAAGTGAACGAAAACAGTAATGAAAGTATGGCCAGTAATATAGAAGTGGAAAATTAAAATGTATTTATTTAATAATATACCAACGTCAATCGAAATTTTCGAGTTATAAAGTAGTTTGAAGTTTTATTGTAAAATTATAATCACTGTTTTCTATTATACTAGTGTTGGGCCATTACAGTATTATTGATTACACTATTACTAGTATAGTAGGCCGCAATGATCAGTTTTGGGCTGTTGCCAGACTCATCAGAAACAACGTATTATTATAGCCAACTTTTCAGTCGAAAACACTCCTCGACATTTTATTACGAAACTCACTCAAGTATTTTTTGTTGTTTCAATTTAAATAACTCTATTAGGTGCATTTTATGTTTTAATATAAAATAAATCTCCGTAACTGGAAATATGGCAAATAATACCAAAGATCAGCCAAAGATTCGATATAATGTAGTTAGTAGAATTGTTATTGTTTAGTTATTAATCGTTGTAAATATAATTTTATTATGGTTAATGTAATGTTCTGCGTAGTAAACACGTTTGTATATAGTACAAATAGTTTAAGAGAGCTTCTATGAAGGTGCAATAAAGATTATTCGAAATTATATATTGTTTAATATGAAATGCTTCTACATATCCCCTTATTAAAAAATATATATTAATAAGGGTGCTAATAATTATAATAACTCTTGCAATTTTCTTTGGATAAAATATTTGAAAACTAAAACAGAATATCAATCAATATAATGGTCACTGATAAGTAATAAGGCCTATCTAACGATGTTGCTTACTAAGGTCAGGCAGACATTCGGATGATAAGCCAAGCATTTCTGCTAGAAGTTTGTAAAGATGTAAGACCCCGTTTAAACGACAAGCGTATTTTATACGTCTGACGCGCGGTAAATGCGCGTCAGTACGTCAACACTTAATCAAAGTACCTACATGCAGCAGTTAACGAGCATCTAACACGTGTCATCTGCATGGGGTCTAATGCGACGAACCTACATTGCAGTATGAAATTGCCAATTTAATTCAATAAATAAAAAGAGGTTTTAATAAAAGACGTTGCAAAATATATTGTGAGATTAATTATAATATTTAATGCTGAAATATTAAAGTACACAAAGATTTCTAAGAAAACTCCATGATATAAGCCCAATGGCGACAAAATAGTAAATACGATTACCCTCTTCCTCCGTCACTAAGGTCAGTTTCAACAATTGAATAATTCTAGAGGCAATGTTACAGAAAGCACCTACTTAGATTATTTACTTGGATATCCAATGTTTGTTAGTACATCACATATAACTGATAAATGGTTTGAATAATCATTGCAACCCTTAGACCAAGTCTCGAATTAACATAAATGCTGCTTTCCTAAAACATTTACTTGAGGGAAGACGTATATGAATTGAACAAGACAATACTTTACGTTCTAAACAGTAAAAAATCCAGGTGAGAGTAAAATAGTTAACAATAAATTATTTTCTTTTCCAACCTTACATACTTCAGACGTGTTCGATTTTGTTGTAAAAGTTCTAACAGTAATTCAAGTGTGGTCCTCTTGTCGCTGCGCAGTAGGTGGGTGATTGGAAGGAGTCGCGTTGGAAAATACTGCCCGCGAAATCACCGCCGACAAATTGCACGCTCTACAGCTTACTTAGTATGGAGGAGGAAATAGAATAAAATTAGATTTTTTTAACGGAAATCTTTGAAATTGCTAATTGAAATTTATTAAAATTACGGTTCTAAGATGGATAAAAATAGATTTTAATAATGTACGCTACATAATTTATTGTAGGGTTAATAATATTTAATGCTGAAATATTCAAGCTCGCGAAGATTTCCAAATATTTCTTAAATGTGTGAGAGAAAATTTTAACCCAAACATTGAATTAGAAGACTCAGCGTAACAGTAAATTTCACTTATGGTCTTAAGACTTTAAATATTATTATAACAAAATGCCCAGTACGATAGGTAATTATATATCGCTTTCGAAACCATAGTGTTTGAATACTACTTACTGTGATGGAGCAGAAATAGACAATAAAACAGTGTCTATCCAGGCGAATCCACGCATACGAATACGCCTAGTACTAGTATAACCACCCAAAACCAGAAGCATATAACAAAACAAGAGCCATCTCCACGCAACTTGCCATGTTCTTCAATAAAATTAACATATGAATGCTAGGAAGGTGGCGTGGCGCGCTCCAGTGGGGCCGCGCGGGGCGAAATTATGAAAATGTCAAGCTTCGACTTCCGGACGAAGAATTTTCTAAGACGCCACCGAGGACTCTCGCGTTTTAACTGAATCTAAATGTGAATGGGACTTTAAAATATATTACGAGTATAAAATAAGTTAGAGTTCAGCTGATGTACTGACATTAGGTTGTTGGTGTTTTACTAATGGTAGGTTTCTCGTATGCGAGGCCCGAGTGGTAAAGTATGTACATTGCAATGTCTATTTCTACTGCTAAACAGCAGTGTCCATGCACCGTTGTGTTCTAGTTTAAAGACGTTGTAGTCAGGGTAATTACTGGACACTATGAGACTTAACATCTTATATCTAAGGGTGATGAGCGCAATGGGATGCCACGCAGTATTTCTAATTTAAAGTTCTATATGTTGCTGATACTGTTTATGGGTGGTCGTATCGCTAACCGTCAGACGAGTAGCATGCTCGTCTCGTTATTCAACTGTAATAAAAAAATATCGAAAATGGCTTTTAAGTATAATAAATAAATAATATTACCTTTTTAAAAGGCTTCCAACTTAATAAGAATTGAAATAATAACGCTGACACGATGCACAAAGAAATATTTAACAAGCTTCTTTCACCATAATTAATGTTAAATTCTTAAAGACGTCTTATGGCCCCACGTTTCCTATTTGCGTGGACAAATAGGAAGTCAAAATTAGTCGACATTTAAGTATACGTCAAAAATCTAAAATTATATGTCCCAGTTATTGCGTATTTAAAATCTATAGGTATATTAAAAACTTACACGTGTAATACTTTAAGTTAGGTATATTATATTACCGTCCAATCTTATACATCTAATTGAATGCGAACTCATTTGTGTAAAAGCTTTTAGTGCGTCGGACAAAATCTAAGAAACAGTAGTGTCGGCAATTAACTGATTGTCGATGTACTAAACTTGTAAACAGTACATTACCGCTCATCCTCTTCTTAGGATCGGTAGTGATGTCCCTACATAAGTATCGATGTTGATAATGTTTGTGGGAAATTTACACAAATAAATTCTTCTTCGCTTAATTAAGTATTTATATTATTTTCTATTTATTTCAAATATCAATGCATTTCTGATTTACTCTACAAACATATTTTAGTTAGATATATGTATATATACATCTAAAGTAAGTATATGACACAATCATAAAGTGTAATATTCAATTTAATTCTGACTAAATTCCAACCCATATCATAAGCAATAGATATGGGCGGTCTCAGTCGTGCAACATTGCTGCAACGCTTTTGTGATATTCTGAATGCGTACTGTTTATGTCTCATTAGATAGCATATTATCGTACGATTACGTCAGCTAAAAAAATATAATGAAGTATATAAAAGATCGTTACTGTGGTTTAGCTTTAAATATTATTAAATAACAAAATACTATCACAGTTAATTATCTATTTTGTACAGCAGTGCATAAGGGGATATAGCTCAGTGGTAGAGCATTCGACTGCAGATCGAGAGGTCCCCGGTTCAAACCCGGGTGTCCCCTGAGATTTATATTTTTATTTTTCCTCGGGACGTAATCCAACGCTTCCCTATATTAATTAGAGTTTATATCCCATATTATCCTTTAAAGTATAAGAATTCGTAATTTTTTTTTAAAACATTTGGCTTCGCATCGTTCCGTTTGTATACGTATTTGCTGTCTCACGCAAAAGTGAAATATATTTTTATCGATATCGACATACCCAATCCCACCTCTACCCAGGACGCACTTTACTGCATTAGTGAGGCGAGCGACTCGTGTTACAAGCACGTGCGCCGGAAATGTCGTCAGGTAAACAAACACCCCATCACTAGCGGTCGCGCACATCACTAGCGCCTACCGGTAATTACTCACTAATACACATGTTTACTTGTTGATTGATTTGTGTACTATAAGAGGAGGTTGAGATATAATTAATATAATATTACGAGTACTATTATAATATGCGGCGAAAACCTATTTGGAAGTAGAACGTACTGCCGAGCCGAATGTCTGTAAGCTTAAACTCCAAGAGCTACTGTGACATTTCAAAAAAGTGATGTGTGCATTTGTGAATTATCGCTGACTTTAAGTAGGAAAACATGTGTGAAGCCTGAAAAAGTGTTTTCTTAGTTCTCTTGAAATCTCAAATCTTATTGGTCGGACAAGACGAATCAGAAAACTTCCGCAAATTCGTCTTCTGAGATATTCGCACAGCCTCTCATGCCATATACAGACCATTCATGCCATATACATGCCATAGTCCTTATGACATAGGGAACAAAGTGTGCTAGGTTACTATACAAAAAAAAAAACTGACATAATGTTAGAACCAAAAATCCCTCGTAATTTTATCTTACCAAATAAAATAAATATAAAGCCATTCTCGCCCAAATTATTAACGCCTAACTGCCCTTCGTGCAATTCGAGCCAGCACATGTGACAAGCGACATCGCGGGAAGTGGCCAGTGTCGTAAACAACACAATAAACCGTAAACATTAACGACTGCAATCAGACAATCGCATCCATTCCCATCGCGCATTGTTTATGTTGCACATTTGGTTTAGATCCGACACTCGTGCGGTTCTCATCTTGAGAACATTCGATGCGAATGTTACTCACTTATCTTCGAAGGGGTAGGCAGGAGCCTTATTATCTAAAGCTGTAAATTAGTAACATAATGTGTTAAGTTATCTTGTAAAATTTGGGTGTTATGAGATTGTGTATGTCAATTTCCATTGTTTAAAATACGATGCAGTTCATAGCATGTGGTAAAATAACGTGTGGTATAGAGAATCCTTATTCTCTTCCCAGGACTGTTACTACTCCAAGAGCGAAATTACTTATAGAGGACATTCCTATCGCATTATCTACACTATAAAGATGAAGATTTCGTTTCACTAAACTTCCTAATCACTGTATCTACTAGTCATACTTTTAATAATACGCTTCACGACGTGCTGCTGGATTTTTCCGGAACAAATCAGTGATTTTTAAATTAGCACAAAACCGCCTAGTATTTTGTCCTTCCTGGGAAGTGAACCCACGTTAGTTGCATCGTTTTACAAGCCAATGACGCTGCTGCATAAATAGAGCTAATTCCTTCATACAGCCCCTTAGATTCCTGAAAGATTTAAATCGACGCGAAGAGTGCCTTATTATTGATTTGATCATTCTGACATTTACATATACAATATTCACAGTGTATATTCAACAAGCCCCCTAAATATAGTTTTAAATACGTATTAACATGTAAATAATGCATTCTACGAAGCTTATATATACAATAATAAAAACTTTATTTGTCACATTTTTTATACATCTTTATCTTTGCTATAAAGTTTAAAATCCATAAAACCTTTTATGTATGCAAAGATCATATAACCATCGTCCTTATACGCAATTACTAAATCCTGAACAAACAAACTGCCAATTACCAACCCTTTAAACAAAAAACGCTCGTAAAAAAAGATAAATTAGTAAAAATTTGCCACACCACTTAACTTATAGGCAAAACAGATCGCAAGTAGTCGCGACGTTAAAAAAACCTGCCGGATTTAGGTAAATGTTACCGACGGGTGGCACTACTACTGGTTCGGGTTTAAATTCGATTATTGAGTGAGAAGCTTTCGAGTTTTTACTGATATATAATCGACTTTTGTTGGATAAATAAATGATATGAAACGACGGGTTTATTGCGGAATCAAATATATCCTAGTATAGTATACAGTAGTTTTACTTTTGACTCTACATTTGATATTTATCAAACTATGATAATTACTCTGGCGATGCTTTTAGCCTTTTATGTTGTAATGTCACTATGATAAAATTTTAAAAGAGCTCTATTCATTTACAACTATACTAGGAGTTATCATAACAATATTATGTACCCACTATTTCTTTAGAAGTGCCAAATCGAACAATCATTTCATAAATTCCAACTCTCAACTTCACAATAATTTAAAATTCCTTATGTAAATACAAAAATACTTTAAAAATAAACAATTAAATTTACGCATAACATTAAATAAATTCGATTTCATCTCACATTATTCTCACTCTATCTCGACATTTTGGTAGCGACATTCGTCTAGACGTGGGTCGGGCGTCGGCCACCTAGCGCCGTCGGTCACTTCAACTGCGAATGTACGGCCTTGGTGGTCCATACAGGCTCCCAGAGTACTTGGCTTAGATAATACAAAGATTGGAAATTAGCGTCACTTAGAACGAATTCGCCGCAGATAATGTTTTTTATTATGGGAATTTTAACTCAGAATTTTGTTATACAATTAAGTGAATTTAAAAAATAATGATAAGCGATTGTGAATAATTGTATATGAATGTCAATTGTCAATAAAAAAAGACAATAATAATTCTGTATTCAATAGTGTTTCTGTATTAACAGTAAACATATTTTTACAAGACAGGATAAAAATTATAAGATAACGAAACCCGTAAAGAGCCATCTAATTTTAAAATGTTCATAAAATCGTTGCATGAAAATATTTGCAGAAAAACCACTAACCACTTTTATTAGTTTGCAATATATCACTTCATATTATAAACTTTTATAATAACAAAAGTAACAAAAATCGTAGTATGTTTTTGCACTACAACACAAAAAAATACCAAAAATATGAGGGCCTAGTTAGAAACCGGGCTTTCCTATGTCACACTACCTTATAATTATTTTCCTTGATGTACGCTATACTTTTGTATACCGATTTTAATCCTATCTAATTAAGTATAACATGAGACATAAAGACATGATCATTACTTTTTTATTTCAATTTAATAAAGAGACGCAAACGCCCCTCGCCTCATAATCAGTAGCAATACCATACCGAACTTTGAATTAGGTACAAACTCCTGTGTGACATATATTAACCATCAATCAAACTGTTTACAAAATTGTATAATCCGGGACACAAAAGTATAATAGACATTTCAGTTATATCTACCCAAACGGCCCCTCGCAAACGAAAGAACACCAGCAAGTATTACTTTACCCAATGCTCTATGACTCTATAAAATTATTAGAATGCCTTCGTGGCTTAGTTGTAATGTATATGCGGTATGAGTGCGAATAATGTGCTGAGGTCCTGGGTTCTAATCCCCGGTGGGGCCAAAAACAATTGTGGCTGGATTTTTCCATCTTAAAAATCACTCAGTCACCGCTCGGAGCCAAGAAGTTGGTGAGGTGATACCCCCGTGCCTCAGAAAACACGTAAAGCCGTTGTCCCTGCACTTGATCTCTCTCCGGTCATATCGAGTTGTCACTCAACGAACTATGAGACTGAAGGAATAAAGGCTGCACCTGTGTATTGCGCACACAGTTGCGCACTATAATATCTTCTGCGAACCTGGATGACCTCTGTCGAGATTGTCCGATATTCGATTAGGAGATTCGTTCATTTATTCATTCTATAAAATAGAAGAATTTACATTATAAAAGAAATAAGTATAAAAACCAACATTGCAGTAGATAGATTAAAAGAAATTTTCCTTCACAAACTCCAATAGCCGCCCACACGACCCGGCAATAACAATAACATTTAATAACCGGGTTATACTTTCCCCATTGTTTAAAATTTCTTTGAGAACAATATAGGCTTTCGTAGTTACTCCAAAGCGTCATATTTTAATGACCGCTATTAATTACTGGTTTTGATGTCGGTCGAACGTTTCATCGGGTTGGTTTGAAATATTTGTACATTTCTTTTTAATTTGAAATGTGCTAGAAAATAATTTTGAAGAACATTAATTTTAAGACAACAAACTGGTTGCAATAATTCTATAACTACTAAAACCTTATCGTATAAAAAGTCAATGAATGTACAGCTCGCATTAAATGATAACTCTTTCAGGAATAAGAAGCCTTCATGATTATATCTTTACGCAGCAGACTTATGACTTTTATAAATAATCTTATTGCTACCATCACCCCGGATTCATGGCGATAAAGGACTAATCAGAAAATTTATTTAACATGCTTATGAATGACTAACGATAGTTTAATTGGTGTACAATAGTTTAATTACCATTAATCCTTTGTAAGCGGGTCAGGATTATTTATTGTAATGATTAAAACATCATGTTTCTCGCCGTATCTTTTCTTGCTGAGACCTTTTTTGGTGGGAGGTTCTGAAGGCGGACATGGATCTTTATCTTCGTATTTTACAGACTTTTTAATTATTTTTTTAGCTCTCCTAGCCTAACAGTTCTTGCGATTCACACTTTTAACAGTTATGAAATACTTTGGTCAACTAATCTGCATCATTCAGTTCTGAACGATTGTATTGATACCTTCTATGAAGTTTACTTTAAAGTTGATATTATGTTTATGATTTCTACCTGCACGTTATTGTATTCTATCATAGTGATACTTGGTACGTGTGAATAGAAATTGAAGACAAAGCTTGGGTAGTTGTGCTGGGCCCTTATTCTGTATGATAGTGTAAACGCGTAACGCAACCGTGTCATATTATCTTCGAGAAATGTGTGTGGAATGGTATTCTGTAAGCCAAATTTCTATAGTCCTAAACATGATGCGTTGTGTTACGTGCTTGTTCGCACTGTTAAAATAACGTGCGGGGTAAAGAATAAGGCCCCTGGTTTCTTTAATGACTTTAGGACATAAACGTGAAGGCTCACGTCAATGAGAATATCAAATTGCCTATAAATTAATGTCATCTTTACACAATATAATGGGAGTTCAAGTTGCAATTTACCGTATTTTCTGTAAATTTCATTTTGTAGTATGCGATCTCCTTGAAAAACATCAATACATCCCTATATTCTATGCTACCGGAATAAAGGCGTATGATACTGTAACACCTCATTAACCATAGCATGTGCGCACTTCACAACATCAAATTATCCGTTCTCCTTTACGTACATTAAAAAAACACATAATTATGGATATAAAACCTCTCCGCTCGTAAAACCCCCAGATAAAAAGGTCATAGAGGTACTTCCTTCGTCTTATCCCCCATAAAACGGTGCACGGAACTATTAACACTATTTTTACCTTTTTTTTCAATTTCATTGAACACACCGTCCTCAATGAGGCTCATATTAAAACCTACAAAAATAACATGATATTGTTTACATTAATTTTTAGTGTATGTTAAACTGTGTGCTGAATTTTCTAGCGAGACAATTTGGATGGCGATAAGGGCCATAATCGCTTGATGGTTGTGGAGTGATGCGGTAGCCTATGTATGACGGTAGTGAGCGCAAGACAAGCGACTGACGTCTTTAACGCGGTTCTAATTAATTTATTGGCGCTTTTAAAGCGGAAGTTTAGTGGTGTGGAGTTGAAACTAGCTCGAAATATTCTTTAAAAATAATATAGGTGAGTTGATCGACCAGAGGCCATGAATTAAAATTTGACGTATAACTCTACGATACAATAATATTTAATATAAAAAAAATATTCAAGTATATTAATATTTTGAAGAATCTAAAATTTCTTTAAAACTCATTAAGTTATGCTAAAAGCGATGAATAGATAAAAGAATTTCAATGTATTTTCAGGTTTGGCAACTATTATCATCATGAGACCTACAATAATCACTCTCACCTCATAGTTCGGCCGAAATCGACATTCAATACGTATTTCTAATTATAAAGTATACACCCTAACAAACTATGCTTATAAAATCTGGCAAATTAGTAACAAAAGGCGACTCCACGCATCCCGTGTTGGGCAAGCGAGCGAGCGGCGGGCAGCGGGCCCGGGCGGCGCGGCGGCAGCGGGCGGCGATATTTACAGGTCACATCCGGTGCACGACTTTTACTTAATAGACGCTCCGTGTACTGCGCAAGCGTCCGACACTGGTTCCTAAATATCGCGTATTCCTTGATTAATCTGCATCGTAATTTACATATTTCTTTTATTCCTAGAAAATGAGCTACAATAGGGTATATTCCATTAATTATTTAATTCAATCATGTTCAATGCTAACAATGTCTTATTTTTGAATGAAAATACTTTTAAAGATCGATTAAACCGCAGGTAAGATACTAGAATAGAAATATTTAAAAAAGTCATGAGTTCACTTTCTGCTATCAACAAAAACTGATTGTAGACTTCATTTAACCTTTTTTTTATTACAGCATCAAATACTTTAAGTATAGTCTTTTTACTTACTATTTATTTATCATAGACTAAGTTTAAAAGCCGCTGTCCCACGTCGGTGAGAGCGCGCGGATTTTTTCTAAAAGCTATGTAATGCGATATTAAAATTGAGTTTAAACACACATAAAACGAAGCGGACTGCGAACGCCGAAAGGGTTTATAATATGATATGCATAAAATAAACTGTTTAGAATCAAACAAAATCGTAATGGAGTAAGATTTATGAAACACGAGTACCTTTTAGTCTTACAAAATAAATAAGGTTATTTAAAATAGTTTTTTTTATTCATAATGGCTCACGTTGCTAAGTATTACATAATACTTTTCCGTTTTTGTTATTTCGGTAGTAATATTAGGAGAATTAAACGATGATTAAATTATTTCGATGATAAAAAAGTTGGTAAAATCTATTTGAAGTACGTAGAAAAATAATGCAAACAAACAATAGCACATTAAAGTGTTGTATTGCAATATTGAGAGGCGGGGGATTAACGTAGGCCAGGAGATAGACACTGTACTGTATTCGGGACTTATACGATATGAATATTTATTACAAAATTAACAAAAAAGGTCAAGAAAAAATATTTTTTATACTTATGTCGTCACATGTTTCTCCGATATTAATAAGAACTTACACATTTCAGGAAACGAATAAATGAATACTGATGGAAAAACAAATTGGCAAGGGAATTAACCTGAAAATGATAACTGTTTAAAATTTTAGATGGCTTTGAAATAATTGCGATGAAATTCTCCATAATCGATTTTTACTAATCTGGTTGTTTCGTCTTGAGCTAGTTCGATTGTTCAGCCTTCTATAAGAATGAATCCCTCTTAGCTGAATTACGTCCAATCTCAATGGAGACAGGTGCACTTTCTGTTCCTTTACTCTTACAGCCCAGTGAGATGGCAATCCGACATGATCGAAGAGAAATCAGGTACAGTAACAACGGCTTAACGTGTTTTCAGAAGCACGGGGGTATCACACCGCTAACTAACTCACTCCGAGCTGCGACTGACAAATTTTTTAAATGGAAAATCCGAGCCATAATTTTCTGTCCCAACCCGGGATTCGATACCAGAACTTCAGCGCGGTAGTCGTATTCGTACTGTGTATGTATAACAACTACACCGCCAAAACAATAAAAGAACAGTGTGATCTAAAAGAGGCAGTCAAAAGAATAAAAGAACAATGTGACCTAAACCGCCTGGTTTAGATCACATTGTTCTTTTATTCTTTTACTGCTGACTGCTTACTGACTGCCTAGTTAAAATAATATAAAAACAATGTAACCTAAACCTTGTCTCCTAGACTATCGTGATGGGTGATGGATTACACAGCACACAGATTTGCGTGCGCTACAGACAAACAATCACTTGACTCCATTTTAGCTTTTAAGAGGGGCCGCGGTATATGAGCCGTCAAATTTCATAGTATCGGGTTCGCTTATTGTTGTTTGTTGATAAATGGCGGATTACTGTTGTATGTGCGGTTAGGATCTGTTTTATGATGTTTAAGTAAGTGTATTCCACCGTTTAATGTGTTGGACAGTTTCATTTTTGATTACCATTCATTTGTAAACATTCAACATAGTCCGTTGACAACTTATGTTTGTCGTATTTGAAGCGTAGTTAAGGTATAAGTTTATACACAGATAGAAAATATGGCACAAATAAGTTTTCCGATTGATTTGGAGAGGCAATTCTAAGGTTTTATCTAGTAGAGATTTAGTTAAATAATATCAGCAAAAAAAAATTGTACACATCAAATTCAAGTCGAGCACATCTTCCTGCCAATTTCGAGTAATATTTACAAGAAAAACTATGATTAAATTGAGTAACATAAAATATATAAATCCAACTTAAATACACTTGTGTATACAAGTCAGCTTCTGTGTACATAATTAGGTCTAAAGATGATCTGTAATTACACGATAAGGCCCAGTAGAGGTCATCATACACGTCCTTAAGACACATTAACTGCTCTCGCATCAATTTGTAGAGCTTCAAATGTCTAGAGAGGACAAAATCAGATAATACATAAATATTGTTGTTAAATATTACCGTCACATCACTGACTTATTACTTATTGGTTTTTAAATTTCGAATAGTAAATAAGTACTTTTGTTTCAAGTTTGATAGGTAAGTAGGATAGTAAGGTGGGTAATATTTTTACATAACATGAAACAATATCTAGTAATGATAGTCACTTCTATCCTTAAGATCCATCCATGTCATGACAATTTGTAAAGTAATATATATTCCTTTAAATAAACTATTTCTTTCTTAGTAATTTAAAGGCCATTTCTACCACCAACTGTATCAACACAATGTCAACATCGTCGTGGGAGCCTGACCATCTCAATATGGTCTTGTGTGTCTTACTTCTTAAGTACTGCTACTGTTACTTCATATCATTTGAACTTTATGCTTATTAATATAACGTTGATATTTCTTTGTCCAAATTATAATAACAAAGGCTTGAGTCATAAAGTGAAAGATGTTTCAGTATGCAAGTGGACAAGTGTTGTATTTTCAGGTCATTACGACTACTGCCACTCGAAATGTCAATCTTCGGCGATATCGTAATTACAAATTGTAGCTAAATGTAAATGGGTTTGAGATGAATGTAAATAGGTTTTTTAGTACTTAAAGATAACAAAAATCTTCAACAAAATTTAATTTTACCTTTTTTCATACATTATTAAGTACGGGATTTAAAATTCAGAGGCTATGCTTTGCCACGATCTAATGCCCTAGCATCTACCATAACCTAAATTACTAACGCAGAAATAAACTCCGAAAACGCCGGAAATTTGAAGAAAAACCATAGATGAACCTAACTCTTGGCATTTTTTTTATTGCTTTAATAGGCAAACGAGCAAGCGCGCCACCTGATGGAAAGCAGCATCCGCCTTCCATGGACTTTACAATGTCAGAGGCACAGTAAGCCGTTGCCTACCTGGATGTGAGAAGTCTTTAAAGCCTCGTTTAGAGAAGGACAAGTAATAGTACTCGGGGAACACCGATGCTGGGAGTTCATTCCATAGATAGATAGTAGCCCTAGAACTACGTTCGTGCACACAAAACCCAAGCGTTTGCTAAAAGGTTAATCTGGAATTCCAATACTCAGCTTTATAAATGGGATGGCAATATTATTGCGGTCTTGATATTATCGTATCTTAATTGCAAAATAAACCGACATAGATATTTCGGGATTACCCAGTAAAGGTTACGCGATCTGAAGAGCATTTTCATTAATCATATTTCTAAGTAACGGTGAAGGAAAACATCGTGAGGAAACATACATACCTGAGAAGATCTCTATAAGAATTTGAGGGTGTGCGAAGTGCGCAAACCCTTTAGGCCAGCGTGGTGGACTAAGGTAAGGCCTAATCTCTCTCAGTAGTAGAGGAGGTCCGCGCCCAGCAGTGGGGCAGCATATAAAAATATAAAAAAATAATCACCCTCTGATAGCGAATTTCAAGACATAAATACAGGTCTGGTATTATTATTATATTCGTTTATTTAAATTAAGAATCGTTTCAAATAAATCGAGTCTAATTAAATTTTTTTTTTTTATTATAATACTCTTTTATAAACTTTAACAAAAATAGAGTAACACTATAATTTCTCATTGTTCTCTGATGGAAACTACTTTATAATCTGGCTGTAGGGTAAAAATTTATTTAATTGTAATAATGCTATTTATAACCTTTTTTGGGTCTTATATAAATAAATAAAATGATTGACAACCAAACAATATTCCTTTACCGTCTTTGCTCAGAAAAACAAGCACATTGTTACTTCGAGCCATACAAAATAAACATAAAATGAATGTTTTAATACAACACGTGTTTTAGCTGATTCGTTGCAATTGATTTGAAGTGCTGTTTCTCTATTGCCTATTTGTGTTACGTAAGTGAAGCCAATATTGTATAGATCCCGGCCTGAGTACTTGATCTATACGTCTAGACTACGATGTAGGTCTAGTGTTCCAATTTGCGTTGGAAAGTGCTGGAATTTGCACGAGTATTCGATCAATATGCGCGCTCTAAATACTCTGTTGAACTTAGGCTTTGTCTTAGGTCTTGATAGAGAGTATCTTTTTGATTTTTTTTTGGAAGTATTATCTACAAACTAAAAGGATTTTGACTACTTCAAAACTTGAGAAAATAGATAATACAAAACATAAAAAGTTTTTTGCATTATTCATATTTTACAACTTGAATAATATATTTTAATAATTATATAATTATAGTTTAAGGAAGACAATCTAGTCTTAATGTAACTTAGTGCTTAAGTATTGTTAATAATGATTGTGTTCTGTATTATGCCTTTTCTTAAATATTAAAAAAAGAAACTTGTTCATTTTACTTGTATGTATAAAAAATTGAAGTAGCCTCGCTACCTAATCCATACACTTAAGATGTAAACAGACAGTCGAACAAGTAGCAGAAGATAACCACCAATGGGTTACGTACACCACTTGCGTGGGGATGCTTATTAGAGATGGACTTACAATCGATATCGATTAATATATAAACAGAATGAATGCTTTTTATTAAATTATAGGCATAGTAATTTTTAAAACATGTAACAGCACAGTTTTGAACATTAAATTACAAAGTAAGTACTGTACTAATCATCTTGAGACATTAGATGCCGTGTTAATAGTCGCTATAATGAATTAAAAATTATTATTAGGTTACAAAAAAAAATACTGAAAATTGTACTTTTGTTCTAGAAACCCCATCAAAAAACATTTATATTAAAAATTGTAAATTACATCCCTATCGCCCTGAATAAAGCAAAAGACTGATGTTTCAACACTGTGCTTTCTTGTTGAAATGATGAAGATTACTTTAATAAGGTTCTAAATTATATGTTGATGAATAGTGACTTCCTAGGAATATACGTTTGTACGTATAAAAAATCTATCTACAAAAACATCGAACTCGATACAACCCTGTTCATTTGTCAAAAGGATTACAAGTACTTCAGTGTCTTGAGCACTTCACCTGATATTTGTGGTTCCTTATCTCCGTGACATTGCACAGGAGGGCTGGTGGCGAAATAGATACTCCAGTACAGAGATCATCGATAAAAAACACTTATGAGTTTTTTTGTCGTGTCACGTCACTTGAATATGTATAATTGCTGTCATGGCGCCTGGAATTCAATAAATCTTACTACTGCTTCTTTACGTCATATAATTTGAACTGGAGTGGAGGGTTTTGTTATGCCTAATACCATAGTTGATAGAATATATTTTGTATTAACAAGTCGAATAGATACAAGTTATGAAACTCATTATGTAGTAAATAAAATTAAGGATGCAATATTAACATTTACACATTTGACAATTTGTTGAAGTAATCGCAAATGAGGACCAGAACCGGTCCTTATGACGCTCAATGGGGGAGGCCTACGTTTAGCAATGGACGATTCCCGGTTGAAATGATGATGATGAATCGCAAATGACAGTGCCCCATACTCCATGCCCCAGAAAACTCAGGGCAGCGTACATCACTATTCTCTAGTCCGATCTTTATGCCCCTTTTGTTTCTCTGACTGATGAAACTGATGTGACGTTCATTTGTAAAATATATTTTTAAAAATTGAAATTATGTTTTACTTGAATAAAATATATTAAGTGGTTTATTTATAATAACACAATTAATAGGTATTAGTGTTTTTGTCGCACGAAAAAAAAATACTATAATAATAAAAGTCAAAATACTCATTTGTAAATTAGCGAACATAAATTTATTGATAAAACTTAAAAAATACACAATATTTATGACATTCCTTATTAAACATAGAACTCAAATACCCCCAAAAAATTTTCATTGTGCAAAAACATTGTCATTATAGGTCATCTACATAAACTTCAACTTAAAACCCAATAAATATCAGCTTACGACTGATTTTAGATCATCATTTATGTGAGTTATGCGCAGTACTTATAAAATGCAACGTATACAAAATTAATTGCTGGTAGTATGAACAAAGTTATACCATGTTTATAAAATATATTATCAGACTATAATTGATGCTATGTAATGATTTATTTAATGATTCGAAAATTAACCATTGATCAATTAATAAGTAACACAATCATCATTATCACCAATATTCTTCTTCAGCCTTTGAAAGCCCACTGCTGAACAAAGGCGTAAGAAACGATTTCCCGATCAACCTGTTAGAAGCGACCTTATGGCCTTACCAATATCCTTGATGATGACGTAATACCGATTAAGTTAACCCTCAAACCAGATTCGTAACAAGAGGGCTAAATGGACCGGCGGGAATCAATGATGGCCGGATTTATACCGACGAGAAATGATTTACGATAACGACATTGTAAGTGCGTCCGAAAAACTCATAAGTACGAGATCCGACCACTCCAGTTGCCAAAAGAATCAGCAACGTACAGTCAGGGGGGAAAGTGTTACGTATAAAACATTATTAAATTGCGTTGTGTGATCAGAATTAATGATTTACTTTTGTTGTTTAATAGGATACCGGACTCATTTTTGTTCTTTACTTTTATCAAATATTTACATAATATAAATTATAACACAGAAGGAATTTTTAAAATCCGGTAAAAAATCAACAAGTTATACTTAAGTCTTTGAATTTCGGTGGAAGGGGTAATTAACAAGAAGCAGAAAAGAGACGAAATATCCACATGTGACGTCATCGGGAATTACGACGCGAGCGAAAGAAAAAGATGAAGCGATATCCCCACATCGCGCCCACTTCTGCACATTACAATATTTTAAATATGAATTACTCGCTCATTTTTAAACCAATTTTAATGCAGTTTTCGCAGCAGTGCTTCTTTTTCGTATTATTAACCATTACATATAGAATAATGGACAAAATCAAGCATAGGCCAGTCCCCTATTAAAGATTGTAATATTTTTAAAACTGTTTTGGCTTGTCAATACAATAATAATCGTTTGTGTCTCAGAATATGTTATAAAATCTTCTTTTCGTTTACGTGGCAATTTTAGAACCAGCTAGCTTACTGTGTAATTTTATTATTCTTATTAAACCTATCTTATTAAACCATGAGAAAAGAGTAGAGTGAGTTTGCAGCAATGGGTAAGTGTATGATACACTATTGGTATGATTATAATTATTATATAGTAATAAGTCAGAATTATTATATGGATTACTCATTTTGAATTTTCGCCCTTCATCAGGCGACGCGACGGATCGTATCAACTGGAAACAGTTTTCGATGCGCAGAAAGAGTCACGATCCTCAGTAATGGAGGAACGATTAAGAAGAGAAGAGAGATTCGTTTTGAATATGGCTGCATAAAACAATTTATATACTTTCCTAACAATACTTAAAATGCCTTAACATGAATATAACACCATTTATAAGTAATTCCGTGTTAAAAATTCAATTGAACGAACAAACTTTCGTCCGCGACAGTACAATAAAGAAGTGGCGTTGAATTGGGCAAGCGAAACTCAAGTGGTCTATTAGAGCCACATTTAGACCACACTCGTACATTCGGGTTAATGGCAAAACACACGTATCAAACATATTGTGTTTCCATAACAAACGCATTGGAAAAAATCATTGCTGCCAACATTGCCAAAATAATAATTGCATTAATCTGTTTATATTTTTTTGAAAATCGGCAAATAAAAGCTCGGTAAGAAATGAATTATCTGATTTCCTAGACAGCTATGATATAACGATGTTATTTACTTTTCATTTAGAGCTCTATTACAGGGCAAAGGGATTTAGCTTTAGTTAATCCAACTTTGCCAATAGTTTATTATAATATCGTACTAACGAGCCGTAAATTACCAAAATACGCTCTAATAACAACCGTTTTCCCCATAAATTTATCAATTCTGCCAACGGAAAGGCGACGACACTCTTTAAAAGTACAAAAATCGCTCAATACGTCGAAGATTGCCCTCGGAACGTGACGGAGCGAAGTCAATTTACCCTCAAACGGGAAAGAAGGTTAATCAAAAGAGATTCAATAGGCGGAAACCGCCTCGAGGAATTACGTAGGAGGTAGCGGGCGGGGCGGCGCGGTGCGGGGGGCGCTGTGGGAGGGTTCGAGCGGGAAAAAAGTGGAAATAATTCGTTAATCCCGTAATTGGAGCGCGCTACCGAACCGGAAAACAAATTTCCTATTATTGCGTTGCAGGGTTGGCGTGTAGCCATTTATATAGTCATGAATGTAATAAAACTAAATATTTAGACTAAATTATATTGTAAGTACGCAATGAATCTGTCTATGGATACAAATTGGTATTTAGGATTGAGCGTATAGTATTAATAATGTTTACACTGACTCTTGACCATAATTGCTTGCAAAGTTATGGTATGTAGGTAATGCTATATTAAATTGTGTTTAAAATTATACTGAAACATGGGAGTAATTTTTATTTTCCCATTTATGCATAGCAATCTAAACCACAAAATAAATTATTACCAAGAATCAACAATATTCTGATAATGTATATTTTCAAATGAGTCTTAATAAAATTAATAAAATAAAAATAAATACAATAAACAAAATTAAAAGTAAATTTATATGTTATATGTCGCAATAAAAGAACTTAAAATAAACTCCCTAACTCGACAACCCTACACGAAGAACAGTGGCGAAGTCGTCGAACAAAAAGTATAGATGGATAATTATTATTAGAGCTTGACTCATTACGGGCGATTGTCGTCAGTGGGCACGACCCCCGGGCACCCTCGCCCCCGGACGGGTCACACCTGACCCGACCGATTATTGGCTATCGGGAGCTTAGTTTTATACAGGATGGTTTGCAGTTTTGAGTATGGACTTTAGTTCATGAAGTATTGTAAGTTAGTTGTTATGATAGCTAATAGTATTTAGTATAACTGTTAATTATGATTTCAGTAATTATTCAGCCTATAATATGACATGTAGTATAATTATTATCTTTATATTAAGGGAATTAATTTAATATTACTTGTACAACACAACTGAAAATGTATTAATCTTGTTTGTATCTCTCTATTTAACATTGGTTACAATAAAGAGTATTTGTATTTGTATTGTATTGTGAATTTCTTCGAGGTAGATCAATCACTGGACTGAATTTGAATTACTCTCTTACGATTTTACGAAAAGTTTTAACTTATGATTTAGTAATCACTCTGACCACTCTAGTAGCGGATTAACAATCTAAATAATATATTTTAAATAATATTAATAGAGAACACCCTATGCAGTATACTTGAGTGCTGAAACGCCATTGGTGGACACAGCTCAGCTTTTTATTTGTCGGTGCTCCGTCGGCGAGCACTCGGCCTACGTGACTGCACTACTGTAAGAAACTTACCAGCCACCTCCAGCGTCGCTATCCTCTATTCTATATTAGGAGCATACAAGTAAAAATTGGATACATGCAATGATTACCTTTGAAGGACATTAAAATAAACTTAGAAAACGCTGCACGACGGATGCCGTAATTGTAATGAAAAGTTACTTTTTATTTGCATTTTCCATTACAGGTCCTTCAGGTTCAATGTAACGAACTTACAGGTTTCGATTTTACGTCAAACTGTGAACAAACCATTGATAAATTATTTATTATATACAGACCAATATAAATAACGTTTTCGTACGAACAATAATAAAGATTAATCGAAACAACAATTTATGTTAACAGTCGCTATCACGAATTCCATATTTCTTTGACCAGCACTAGGAAATTTCTATTAACACGACCTCCCATACTTTGTAAACATTAAAGAAATAATCAATCCATCAATCAATCAATCGCATATCAAAACATACCAAATGGGCTAATGCACTAAACTAAATGATCCCTTCATGTGATAATAGTCAAATATTATGACGGAGTGCGCGTAACCATGGGTATTTTGACGTGAGCTGACTTTGGTGTAAACTTAGATGGTGAGGTAACTTATTTTTATTTAGAAATGCATTAGGAATTGATTGTCGTTTGAATACAGGTGGTCGGATATGGTTTCGTTTAGATGTATTCAGAGAAAGATCTTTTAAAAGCGCTTAGGTTTTAAGCATTATTCAGCTGTTGTTAAATTAAGTTATTGTTAGGGTTCAGAGTTCGTACCTCAAAAGAAACTGTTATAGGATCACCTTGTTATCCGTCTATTTGTATATCAAGACCATTTTTATTAGAAACGCGTGGAAATATCAAGTTGAAGTTTATATCAAATACTCAGGTTTACGGTCTCTTTGAGCTGTGAAAAAATCAAACAAAAGGTTATTTATTATTACAAACTTATTATTTATGGTTGGTGAAATAAACGTGTTTAGGGATCGAACGACAAAGTTATGTTTGTCAAGTTTAAATTTATATACTTAGATACCTTACCTACAAGTTAGTACAGAGATCCCTTGGTGCGCGAGTGCAACTCGCAATTGTTCGGTTTTTAGTCAAAAAAAGAATAGTTTATTAAAAAAGATGGTCCCATTCGAAACTTGCATTAATTAGCAATACCATCTTATAAAACTATTCCGTATTACCTCACTTTAAGGTTATAGCTTAAGGTCCATTTTCATACATTTTGTTTCACCTTTAATCTGGGTAACTAAACAAGTATTGACAAGTAAAGAATTTAAATTCACGTCTAGTTAGTGATTAGTTCTCGCAGTTGAAAGAAAAACGTAAAAATAATTAATATGCATGGATATTTCGGCCTTTAAAATTTAATATGACGAAACAAAATGTATGAAAATGGACCTTAAGCTATAACCTTAAGTGAAATTTTTTTACAGCTTTCAAATTAATCTTAGTTCTGTTTTCATAAAAACACCGTGGCTTAATTCATCGCTATACTTAAGACAGTAATTAAAAAATAAACAACTCTGTTTAATCCCGAATCCCATGCATCAGTGTTGTTATTATCTTATGCGAAATTATTAAAATATTATAGATCTAGATGATCTATAACCAAATTAAACTTTCAAACTTAACTTAGTATTTATTAAAATAGTCAGACGCCTGCTCTGCCAAGGTTGACATCCTTACGTACAGACTATAAAGATTGATTACGATTACAGAGTAAGCAAGCCCCAAGACATCATTTACGTCATTGCATCTCCCAACTAAAGACAGCTAGCGTTCATTCAAAAACTGACATAAAACCGTGCACATAGAACAAAGCACGTCATACGAAACGCAAACGCGAACATAAACTAGTTAAGAATTTCCACAACTTTCAGTAAGGAATTCTTTCATCCGTTTTTTGTCTTGGATCACATCGGTTTTAAAACAATAAATATATCACAACCAATTTAACTAGACCCACAAGGCTCTACATTTTAATGCCAGTTGAAGTTCATTTTAAATTATGTAAATTCGGTTTCTTTGCTTCAAGCTCCAACATCAATGTCGGAAAGTTTATAAATTGTCAGAGAGAATGATTTTTAATTGCCGTAGAGCACGCAGCAGTATTAGATAAAAGAATAAACTTATATATCATTTTATAAATCATTGCTAATGTAAATATTGCACTCGGATGAATGTTTGAAACTGATTTGTGGGTTGTGGTTGTTAGTAACAATCAGTTTGTAGCATGATCGTTATTTTGGTATTGTTTGTACAATCTATTGTGTAACTTTGATAGTTCGGGAAACTTTGTCGGTTGTGGTAATACGCAATTGCAAAATTTTACTTTGTGCCGGTCGTGGTATTGTTTCTTCTGTGTTACGGAGATAATATTTTATTATTTGGTCTACGTTGAATGTTTATTGATTGGTACCTAATAGTGAGAAGAATAAGAGTGATTAAATGTATAATCTTTTAAAGCAAATCATTCCATGTCCTTCCTAACGGCATAGAAAAATACATATCAGAAATACATCAATGATTAAATTATTAGAGCTAAAAGGAAAGTTATAAAGAAAAAGATTGCTATAAGAAGCGCAAGTTAAGCCAGCCTTACTGTTGCAACTACCAGTAACTCCGAACTCTACGCAATTACAGTCACATTAAAAATAATCCCAACGTACACAAACCCGAAACATTTCCACGCACGAAAATAAAAACTATCATCAAATTACTGGTCATCCACATGGAGCGTTCCCGAATTATGTGTCATAACAAATAGCAACCAAAATTAAATATTAAACCAAACACACGGCGTTATTAACATTTTTAATTACAACGCAATTATGTACGGCCACAAGCGATTAAATAAACTGAAAACGCGTTTATTGTAGACGTTTGAAACAATAAAAACTCGTTTACGCGACACACACACTTGTTTTACAAATAAACATACACATGTGGGAATAACAGATTTGTTTTTACGTCGTAAAACAACGCAGGTTGTATTCAATTGTTTTGATGTGTTCATATTTGTTTCGGCTTTGTCTTTTTGTTCCGGATTGTGAGATTTACCTCAAATAGCTGACGATATAGAGATTTGTCTACTATACTTAAAGGTGTCAAACCATCGACTTTTGGAAACTAGTGTTATTCGAAAATCGGAATGTATAAATAAGAATCCTATATTTTTAGAGCACCAATAGCTTTGAGGTGGAAATTTCCCTAACTTGTATGTAGACTATTTAAACCGCACACTGATGTACACAACGAGTTGTTAAATGAATGGCAATGTAGGTGGGACTCGTCTTCGAAAGGGCGTCATTTATATAAATACTTTCCGTACGTTCGCGATCGCCTAATTAAAACTTGGCTAGAAGTAGATTACTGTGTATCGCAATTTCTTACCGGCCATGGTAATTTTAAGAGTAAACTGTTCTCATTCAGGCTGGTTGATTCTCCTGCGTGCCCATGCTCTACACCTGGTTACGAGGTTGAACAATCTGCTCATCACGTACTTTGGGAGTGTGGTCTCTGGCATGAAGAGCGCAACATCATGTTTAACAGTATGCAAATAACATCTGGGGTTGTATACTACATGGACCTTGTTGAGACTAGACGGAATTTCCGTGCTTTCCGGCGTTTTTGCCATGCCTATTGTAATCAAATCTAACAGCTCATGTGATAGGACCCTTTTATTTAATTTTATCCGTGGTGCTTTATAACTAGCTTATCTAGTTGTAAACGTCCCTATCCTTGAGGTTAAATCGCCTCCTTACATCATGATTTTGTCACCCGCATTGCTCTGGAGGGAAGTGGACAATTAATATTTCCAACTCCTCCCTATCTTTCTATTTGATTAATTTCCTTGCGGGATAATGACATAATAGTTTTCCCTGAGACTCGCCGAGCTTCACTGCTCGGTGTCATAAAATGCGTGCCACTGCTGATCCTGGCTTACAGGAGTTGTAGTGGTGGGTGTGAGGGCGGGAAAGTCTCTAACTTGTATGTAGCATGTAATCACAAATTTACAACGTCGAACAAGAATGCATTTTTTGATAAATTATGATAAACAATTATACAATAACACAAAGAATGCTTTATATAAGAATTAACAAACACAATGCAGGCAATGTAGCTACCCTAAAAAGATAATCGAAAACAGCAAAAACCATGTAATATTTTGTATGACGCAACCACAGAATATATTGGAACGTTAAAAAGTGGCGGTTCGGGAAATTTAACATACTAAACAACTCGGAAAGCGTACGATGCTTTATTATAAAAATTACACACATAAAAACTATTTTTAACAGTTATTTTATCACGTAATCACCGTAATCTAGAGGAAACATTAATTATTTATGCGCTCATTATACGAAGCCAAGATTTTTGTGTACGTGATATGCGATCCTCGAATCATCATAATTTTTGATAGGTCTAATTTTAATTTTATAAATTTTATGAAGCACACCTGACGTGCGTATTTACACTGCTATTTTGACGTAGTAATGAATATAAATTCTATATTACATTTATGTATGTAGAAGATATATTCTTAAATATCTTGATATCATGGGTTAACTAGGCTAGGGTTGTACAGAAAACTGGTGTGAAACTCAATGGATTGCCAAGGCCCCAATAATCTCCTTTCCAATCTTAATTTCTTATCAACGCACGCACGAATAAGGCAGTGGTTATTGGCGACGATGGCCACATACCATCAGATGACTATGTGTTGGTTTGCCTGCATAATTCTATGGAAAAATAAATTCTATCACACGCCCCTTATCACATCATGGGACGGAACATACTTGGCGAAAAGTGGGTGCCCTAGTTGCGCCTCTGCATACTCCTTCGGGCAGAAATGCGTGATGTTATGTATGTATGTATAATGTGAATAAATTGCTAATTGGTCGGATAAGACGACTTCCTATGCCTTTTTAGACACTAAAGACAACAATTCCAAATTAGCTGTTTTCTAAATGACGTAAGTGAATATTTACTTTACCACAAATTAATGTTACTGCCTTCATATAACCGCGCTTGAAGAAAACCGTCGATAAACTTCATTCAACGGGTCATCGTGGTTTACGTTACCAGCCTTAGAATACAATCATTGCAAAAATCTAATGAATCGGAAATCCTACGTCTAACATCAACTAGTAATTAGAACAAGAACAGACGAAAATACCAAAGCATAGACAACAAGCGGAAATGGCTCAATCGAGTTAGAAACACAGCTATACAATACTTATACCGTTTAAAAATCAATTAGCATGGAGACCACAAAGCGTTCGCGCACGGAATTAGCCTCATCTCCAAAACAATTGGACTGCGCACGTGTGCCGAGCTATTAAAAATAAAACGGCCCATAGACAACTCGCTCTGTTTGAAAGATCTTCGTGGTTTGTTTACTTTGGTTTAGTAAGACTAGCTAGTTGACTTGCTACTGATCTGGTTTCAATAAAAATATCTTTAGTTGCCGGATTAAAATATATAGAATGTAAACTATCAAAACCTTCATTATAGTAATTGCAATAGAAAAATATTATCTTTAGCACTTTAGCTTTTGTCTTTTCAACATTAATTGAGCCATTTCTACTAAGCCTTAGCATAGGCGAATACTAATCAAACCATTCAAAATCCAGCATATAGTAATAACCTGAGGTGACTAAAGTCTGGTGGATAACCAACTCATTGGTACACTCTCCTACTAGCCTGATTAGTGCGCAATTCCACTTGCCCGTCCTACCTAATGCGAACGAGCCACGAGTACTTCCGACCGCGGTATACAGGTAGGGGAAACATATCAAAAGTGAACGCTACTGAAATGTAAATGTGACTTACAAACGAATGTACCGACGAATAAACACACACTGATGGACTATCGCGTCGTAGTTATTTTTTTTTAATATACAGATTTACAAGCCTAATCTGAATCCAGCAGACATTTTATTGAATCTGTTTAAAATGGATGCTGTTAATAGAATACTAAATCACTATCGTGACGTTATTCAACCACAATGCTATTAACGCATAGATACATATATGTAAACTGACAAGTTACAACTACAATTATGTCTTCAAAACTTGTTAAAAAATTGTAAGTATATCGTCGACGCTACATAATGCGGTATCAAAATATAGATATTAATTACTATAATGTGATATTCAAATACTTATTCCCCGAACACATGCATAAAAGAATAGTTTACACAACTTTAAAAACCCTTTTTCGCTCCACCTCATTCCTAACCAAACACGTGGACCAACAATTTGTACAGACCAATAGAAAAAAAATACTAAACACCTATTAAATTAACTCGACCCCTCTCGGCAAGGCATAACGTAAACACCGCCTTAGCCCTACAAAAAACATCGTTTAAAAAGTAAAATTAATAAGAAAACGTCACATGTGTACGTTCTAGGAACCTCGTTAATGTTGTAAACTAATAAAATATAAGGCCGAGGTGTTTTTACTAAATACCGGAGTGGCAATGTTTCTTGGAGCTGTAAAGTGTTGCCGTGGAAGCTTTGAAACATACTCGTATCAGCCTATCTACCTATTTTAATAAACTAGTTACAGTAACCTGCAGCTTTAGGACTAGTTAGTTGATGATTATCTGAGGGTTTAAAACGTGTAGTTAAAGAATATTTAACAAGCTAAATCTTCTTAATCCTCGGTTCTACCTATTTACCTACTTATATCATGAAAGTATATTTGCTCTTATTTTCCTGTGGTTTTCTATTGAAAGCTGTTATCATGTGACTGGCGAAAATACTTGGGTGTTGGTGTTAATGTTCCTGAGTTTAATATGCGAGTCGGATAGTATATTTTTTAGAATTGAATTATTCTGGATATGTGGTAATCCATCATCGAATCATGAGCACAAAAATGCTCTGAACCTTAATAAGAAGAGATATGTTGTGAGTATGTATAATTATAGTAAGGTTTGATAATATAAACATAAACCTATTTTGAAATGACCATAGACCACTATAATTAACATCACGCACTTTTACAATATTTTTCAGTAACAAAAACATACATAGAGTTTCTCTATACCCAGTAATTGAATGAAATAAAAAAAAAGCTATAAGATTCATAATCATTATCGAAAACTGATACAGTGCCACAAAGATTTAGCTTGCGAATGCTAAAGGCCGGCGTGACAGACATACGAGGAGACGTACAAAGGAATCGTCTCATTTCCGCCACCGCACGGTTGCCAGTTCACCAAACGCAAGCCCGCGCTTAATACTAAGAACACTAAATTACGCTTTTGTGATTACAGAGCAGTTTTGGACAGAGATCGATGCGCTTACAGTTTATTAGTTATATTACGACGCTTAACCCTCTCATAAGCAGACGAGGTATGTAAATTGCAAGGCCGATTTATTATAATCAGATATAAAATATTAAAATGTATTTAGACTAAGCTTTTTAGCAAAGTTTAACTCTTAAGGCTTACTACTCTATATTGGACATAATTAGTAATTATACAATACCTTCTATTTTTTAATTTCAATAATATAAATTTAATCAAAAAATATATATAGCTATAGTCTCTGCATCAGACATTAATCTACGCCGAAAAAGAATCAAAGCTCTGGCGTGATTCCAGCAGCAGTCAGAGACAACTAAATCTATCTTTTGATCAATTGTACCCACTAACACAACTGTAAGAACAACAGAAACTACTGTTTACACCTTCATAATAATGTCCATCATTGGTAACAGATGCAATGACGTTGATATTGTAAAGTAATGAACTTTAATTAAAATAAAATACATCAAGAGTTTGATAAATACTTATTCTCGAAAGTAACTGATACAGCTTCAAACCATTTTATTGTAAACAAAATACGCAAAATAAATATTATGTTTTATTAAGGCAAGATGTAAATATTTCTCTGGCTGAATAAACTTCGTAAATTATATGCAGTTATTAGTGACAAACATTAAAAACAAAAATTATAAAACCTATTTACATTACTATTTTTAGATAATATCTAACATGTAAAATCTGTATTATCTATGGTAATGGCAAAAAAAAAGTTAGAAACATAATGTTCCAAATTCAAAAATTCAATTGTAAAGATTGAGGCAGCACAAAAGTTTCCGAGAATTTCGAAAGGAAGCACCATCAAGCGCGAGATTACATGTTCGCACTTTCAAGTCTCGTCTTACGAGTCTTTGTAGTGACGAGTCATTATTCCCGTCTTATTGTCTTGTGCAGCAAACGACTTGCAGACTAGATAGTCTGGTTAGGTTGATTTCCGCGGTCATAAACGTTGCTTTTGAGTCTATAATTTGTTTATTTTAGAATGTAAAGGTATCCTATATAATGTACACATCATCTAAATTACAAGGTAGAACAATAACAGTAAGCCCTACATTTCCCACAAATTAAACAATGCCATTAGAGATATGACTCATTTTTTTTTTACATTTTACATGAAAATGCTATAGTAATTATAAAATATTTATGAGGTTAACAGCAATATATTAGTAGTAATTTTTTTTCGACGCGCGCTAGAAAAGTATTTTTTGTGAGCCGCCGGCGTTCGCGTCCGCGAGTCATCAGTAACCCGAACCCCAATATATCTAATTGCAGATGTTTATGTCAAAACTGAAATGATTTATTTTAAAATAAATAATAGTGGAAATGGCGCAATGATAGCTTTTACTGCTAATGTGCAGTACCCACGCGTGACGTCATCGTGGAAATGAATACTCACACTCGGAACTTTGCCAAATTCTTAGTTGTAGAGTTGTCGTGTATCTCTTTATTGTATAAATTAGGCAAGTGCCAAAGTAGATAGGTATTTCACCTCATAGGTAAATTTCACTATCTCCCATGAACATTTATAAAGTCAGAGCAATAGTGAAAATTTTGTTGTAATGGGAGGTGTTTGAATTCGGAAACGGGAAATAATTTATTAATAAAAATTTACTGGTACTTGCTACCAGTGCTTTCATGTTGCAAACATAATTACTTGTAGAATGGCTCTAGCATTTTCAAAATTTACGAGCCACTTTATTTGCATTCCATTATACAATCTGCTGACCAAAAATCAGCCTTGTGTAACTATAATTAAAGATGAATCCTCCTAGCCGAATTTTCACCCACGGCGGCCAATCTCAACAGAGATCATCCAGGTACGCAGGAGATATTATAGTGCACAAGTATGTGCGCAATACACAGATGCACTCTTTGTTCCTTCATTCTGATAGTTCGATGAGACAGCAATCCGACATAACCGGAGAGGGATCAGGCACACCACCAACGGCTTTACGTGCTTTCCGAGGCACGAGGGTATTACACCGTCAACTTCTCGACTCCGAGCTGTGACTGAGTAATGTTTTAAGATGGAAAAACCCAGTCACAATCAGTAATACAGTCAAACACAAATCCAGTGATATATGGATATAACTAATAGAATATAAATAGATCTATTAATTCCTTATAAGTACCTAGCTTTTTAATTTAATTATTTTATGTGATAATGCGCATAATTTGTGCGAGCGATGAGCGGCGATAGCCTAGTTGGGTATGGAACGGACTGCCGAGATGAATGTTCGTAGGTTCAAATCCCAAGGGCACACACCTCTGAGTTTTCTAAAAATCATGTGTGTATTCTTTGTGAATTTATCGTTCGCTTTTAACGGTGAAGGAAAACATCGTGAGGAAACCTGTACATCTGAAAACTTCTCTATAGGAATTTCGGTGTGTGAAGTCTACAAATCCGCACTAGGCCAGCGTGGTGGACTAAGACCTTAATCCCTCTCTGTAGTAGAGGAGGCCCGTGCTTAGCAGTGGGCAAGTATATAATACAGGGCTGATATTATTATCCGCATATATTTATCACAGATATAATTCATTAAACGTATCACGGATCGTCATTCAACTGGATTACATTTGAACGTTTTCAAATACCATAAATTAATGTCCCAAGTCCGTGGTCACGTTGGTCGCGTCATACCTATGTATTACCTACCATTAACTATTTTTACGCGATCTCTAACCTCGTTCTGAAAATTTAATGAACATCAAGTTTTACGAGACTTAAACATTCGTGCCATCGCGTCGGTCACTTCCGGTTCAATGGCCACTCGTTCCTTATTCAACTGTTTACAAGTGCTTAGATGCGGTAGATGTATTATAATTATGTCGAAGGATGCGAATAATTATAATTAAGTAAGATCCGTTTTGTCTTAATATAAGTTCTCACTGAATTATAGATTGTAAAAGGTAATTAATACTAAATTGACACACCTTATTGCATGCTGTGATTACCTTAGTGTGGTTGTGCATTTAGCTTGATTTACATTTGTATAATCCTTTTGTAAATGTTTTAATGTAACAATTGTTGGTAATCCAAAATAAATAAAAAAAAAAAAAAAAAAAATATATTCTGAAAATGACTTGCAGCTCCAATAAATATATTTAACAGTTACACACTCTTCTACTGCGTAAATAGTCGACTGGCCACAATTCCATCTTTCTTTATCGAAGGACACGGATTCCAACCCGGTAACTTGTGAGGCCCAGAAATGAAAAAGTCACATCACATAATATTACTATCATAACATTTTATTGGCACTCAAAAAGATAAGATGCGGTCTTAATTCTAACTATGCGTCTCCGAATTAGTTTGGCAGCATTCGTAACATTGGTAATCTATCACAGTTTGTCAGTCCCGGATCATAATCTTTTTCAAGGCGGGGCAAACTCTGGAATGAGCTCCGGCTTGAACCCCCGCCCTCCCCCCAGATCCGTGACTGCAGTTTGTCTACGAAACGAAGCGTCAACCCAGCTTTAACCCTTAACAATGATCAATATCATAAAAAAATGTTGCAAATTTTCCATCGCTTTTTTTATTTTTAAGTAACTAAGTATATCGTATCAGATTTAGTTCTATAAGTAACTATATTACACCTATATTTAATTGTAATGTTAACGCATCATAGGCACTGAGGTACCGACTCATCGCGTCTAAAGTAAGAACCATTTCCACAGTTCCTGCTATACATAAATATAAAACTCACTTATTAGGAGAAAACGTTATCAATTTGTACGGCGGGCAGGGTTCGCGGAAGCCCACCCAGCTAGCCACGCACCTGACAAACAAACAGACGAATCGCAGAGCACGGTAGCGTAGTTCTTACAGTGTTTCCACTTATCAAGTACCAGGTAATTGGATTTGAAAGAATTCTAAAAATAATCAACTATAAACATTCGAAAGATTTTTTCAGAGAAAAGAAAGACTACATTTTTATAGAGTTCGGTTATTCATTGCTCACTTAGTGTAAAATCCAATCATGCAGTTTTTTTTAAATCAATGATTCTTGCTAGATCTTGAAGTTGTTGATATTGACAAAAAAATATACTGTATTAATAACACCATTCAATAATGTCGCTAATAACAATTCAATTCTTACAAATATCTGTAAAAGTTTGCGACCCGAATAATAATTTGTACCGGCTATCATTTTGCAACTTTTGCAATATCTAATTCTAAGATATTAAAATATCAAAATGTCTTAATTACACAATATCTTGCATTTTTTTTAATATTTAAAGATCCCTTAAGACCTGCAACCCTTCAGCCATGTATGCATTGTAGCATTCATTCATACGTATGTACATAGGCTCAAACAGCTTCCCAAAAATATCTGTCAGTACTTAGACTAAAAGATTCCCGACAGTGAAAACTTTAAAGCATTTCTCAATTGTTTTACGCGTACACACGTGTAAAACGTACGTATAAGCCGCCGACACAGTTTCGCTAATAAAAACGTCCATTCTGTCTCGCGTCCGACAGCCCGACGCGACATAAAACGATATTTTTCTAACACAAAACTCGAACAATCTATTTGTATTGATGAATTTATCTATGTTTATAGTTTCGGCTTAATCGATTGTTTAATAGTTCACTCGATAAAACACAGACTATGCTGGAACTCAATAAAACCGTATACAACTGTTAAAATGAGCGTTGTATTTATTTAAGTGGTAAACTAACTTGCCACCCGCGGGTAACCGCTGCCAGAGACCACACATAAAATTTGACCTCCACTATTGGTATTTATTGAGTGGTAAGTACCCATATTTATTTTCATTTAATTGTTTCGAGGTAATAAAATTGGTTTAGAGACAAATGAGTTTGTGGGCAGTGCGTGTTCGCAATAAATGAAAATGACTCCTTGTATATAAATGTGTGTATTTTGATTAATTTTCACTACTACGTTTCATACTATCGTTCCATCATAAGTATTAGATACTATTCGACTTATAAGTGAATTTATAATTTTATTTAGTCGTTTACTTACAATTACGAGTTGTAACCTTAAGAGCCATCTATAAGTATGCTTCAGTATTTTTTTTATTACATCTAATGATAATAGATGGCACTATAGTCGGTCAGTATCTTTTAGGGATGATTTCAATTAATTCTGTTCATAGTAACATAAATATTACAATAATATATTTAACCTGTACAATTTTTTTATTGTAAATAATTATTATTCTCTTATAGTAACAGTTTTCACCCTGGATAACATTTTATTACATCTACTCTCTCATAGATGGCAGTAAAGAAGAATAATCTTTCAGTCATAAAACGAAAACATTAAAATTTATGTGTATGTACATAATGTAAATGGTTATGTGAATAAAATAAATATTATTTGTAAATGATTCTATAATAAAAAAACAATGTTAAACTAATTTGTTCGTGAACAAATATAGCGTGTCATGAAGCACTATAAAAGTAAACCTGAAAAATGACGTTTGGTGACAGTTGCGCTTTGTTATCGTGTAGATTATTTTCGACCTTTTTATAGAAAAAATTAGTATCAGTGTTTGCAGCCTTCATATGGATATAAGAGATGAAGCGAAGTCAGCTATGGAGATCGTTAACATCCCACCAATTATATCGACGTTCCGGCAGGCTCTGCGCACCTTTGATGACAAGTTGAAATCAGAATTCTCAACCAACTTGTCTAAGTTAAAAAGTATGACGGACGCGCTAAAGGCCGAAGACCTGGGCTTCGACGATACCCTGAGTAACCCTGAGACTTGGAACAAACCTAACAAAGCGCCTTGTACATACATCGAAGTGTTTCAAAATAGTCGTATAAACATGAGTATTTTTGTGTTAAGACCTGGTTTTAAGATGCCACTACACGACCATCCACACATGCATGGATTGTTAAAAGTGATAGCAGGCGCCGTGAACATCAGGACTTTCTCTGAGTACCCAGTCACAGAAGCGGTAAGTTCGTTAGACTTTACAGTACGCGCCAGGTTCGAGGCGGCGAGGCTTGCCCGTGGTCTTCACAAAGGAGAAGATTATTCGCCGAAGTTACCACTGACAGAGTCTGTAGGAGTAACGCCGAGACTTGCATGCTCACACCAAGCATCTCCAACTACCATGAAATCGAAGCTTTGGAGATGCCAGCAGCATTCTTCGACATACTCTCACCACCTTATGATACATTTATTGAAGGTATAGGTCCGAGAAGATGTCGTTACTACCATGTTGCTAATGTAATAAGCACTAATTTAGTTGAATTAGAAGAAATAGAAGTGCCAAAATGTTTCTATTGTGATCAAGCACCATATTTAGGGCCAATATTAGCTTAGGTACAAATTCCAATAGTTTGTAGGTAGCTATTTTTAAATTGCAAATGAATTGAATTTATTGCAGTCAGCTTGTGTAACTTTGAATCATAAGTACTAGAGGAATTTACTGAGAGATATAAGACACAGAGGTAAATATGTAGGTAATTAACTAATATATACCATCAATGATTATACTATGTAAATTAAGAATTCACTTAATTAAAGTTACCCACCCAGACTGCTTCATTTATATTACAATTCACAATGTTATTAAACAATTTCACATGCACATACTGAATATGTGTAAAATTGTTAAATTTAAAGTGCAAACAATTTTGTGCCTTCACATCTATTGTATTTAAAGATAACAAATAATTAACTTGTACCTTACATTATGATGTAACGAAACACCAACCACAACCTGTATTATAGATATAACACAATATAATAAGTTACCAATTATATAGATGTTGTGAAGATCATGTTTTAAATATTATAGAATAATTAATAATAGTGGTTGCTTGCATTTGTATATAGGCAATAATTGTTATGTTGTTCTATTTGCAATGAACCTTGTATTGCATATTGAATAATCAATAGAATACATACTTGTTACATGCAAAACATAAGTTTTACTAATGACATAGTAAAGATTGTCCATCTTATCGAATGCCAATGTTTTAATTAAGTGTAGATTGCATTTCTTAGTCAATTAAATAACCCTTAATACACAAATGCTTTTATTTCTTATTGAGAAATATAATCTTAACCAAAATGTATAAACATCACAATTTATAAAATTAAATAAGTACATTTTGTATATGGAATTGCACTCGGATGGTAAAAGTATGTGTTAACACTATTTTTATTCTGTTTATACACCAATAAATGCCTGCTCAATATTAATAGGTTTTCAATGTATTACATGTATCTAAACCTTTTAATATTATTTATAAATAAACAATACATAATTATATATTTTTTTGTGAGAACAGATCAAGGAATCTGATGGACGGTTGATTTTGAAGTTGAGGTTGTTTATTAGTTAATTGAGTATAAAGCATTCTCATTTTTGCAAATAAATGAATGAATTACATATTTAATGTAATATTTATTTATTTTATACTTAATTGTTGATAAACATCACTAATTATATAATTAAAACATGATCTGTAATAGCAAATAATAAGCATATTATTTCTTTTCATTATTCAGCTTTAAATTCAGTAATAATTATGAGCAGCCCACAGGTCATATTTCAAATGCATTGCAATAGTAGCCTGTAGCACATGAATAGTTATATGACGAGTTTGTTGAAACTATTTCTCTCTTATTCACTTAGTTTGAATAATGCTATAGCTTGTTTTCATAACACTGATTGCTTTTACAAATATGTCTAAACTATTTTACACAAGGCAAGTATGAGAAAATCTATTCAGTTGTTAACTTTAGTCTGCAACCTAGTTCATTACTTCTTTTAAGGAAAAAGCATTGTAAAAAAGATGAAGTGGGTCATATTAATCAGGAATGTTTTATAAATCTCTAGTTACGTAAATCCACACTTATGTATATGAATGCAGCTAAATCATTTTGGTTATAGCTTACTTTGCGCACGCGTATTTTTAATTGAATTATGTACATAAGCCAATCAAAAAACGTGCAACGTTTGAAATTGTTAAATGTCAATATTGGTAATTTTTTTTCTAAAACAGGTTTTAAAATAAAAGTTAAGTATTTAATGAACACTCTATTTCAACTATTAGCGTATTAAGATTTTAATAACTTAAAATTTGGTAAAATGTCATATCTATTGGAGTCTATAGAATCAGGTAAACATTCCAAAATTTTAAATGCATTTGCACACTATCACAATGATTAGTCATTATCTAATAAGAAGTTTTAGTGAATAAAATGTAACGAAATTGTTAATTTTGATCTCCAAAATGTTGTTTATTGTTTAAAAATCTTTGATTTTTAAATATTAATGTAAGTTTTAAAAACACAATCACTAATAATTCAGCAAGTTTTTTTAAAGTACTGGTCATGAGCCCTTCATATATTCCGTATTTCGTTAATTTTCTGAAAACTGAATTGCCAATTTTTTATTAATAAAACTTGTCTTCTATGAGTTAAAGTACTCTTGTTACTCTTTTCTATTACTATACCCGGACATTGAACTAATAGGAGGGTTAAAAATTTAATTCACACACACATCAAATATCCATAACAGTGATTGTTTTAACACTATATAAAGAATACACCTACTTAATATGAGGGTCTAAATATTTCCTTAGTTTATTTGAAATGTATTAAAAATTCTTGGCTTAATAATGGCAATACAAACACCACGACTATTTACACATGATTACTATAATTATTAAGGAACCTATTACGGCAAAGACACATCAAAGCGTAAAAATTAGAAGAACGCAAGTCATCGTCAAACATACCAGCGTAATTTTGTATTGCGACGTGGCGGCGCTTCGATGTGTGTCGGCCATTGATTAGAATTAATTTCCGTCTGGAAATAGTATTGATGTTTTATTTGTTAATAAATATTTTATTTGTTATTTTTTTGTTTTCATTTTACAATTAATTGTGTATAAGGTAAATTGAATCCCTCCTAGCCGAATTTCGGCCACGGCGGCCAATCTCAACAGAGATCAGCCAGGTACGCAGGAGATATTATAGTGCACCAGTGTATGCGCAATACACAGGTGCACTCTGTTCCTTCACTCTCAAAGTTCGGTAAGACGGCAATCCGACATGACCGGAGAGAGATCAGGCGCAGGACCAACGGCTTTACGTGCTTTCCGAGGCACGGGGGTATCACACCGCCAACTTCCTGACTCCGAGCTGCGATTGAGTAATTTTTAAGATGGAAAAACCCAGTCACAATTATTTTTGGCCCGACCCGGGATTCGAACCCAGGACCTCAGCGCAGCAGCCGTACTTGTACCGTGTACACTTACAACTACGCCACCGAGTAATGTAATGTAATGAATGCATACACAAAGATAATTTTGTTATAATATCAACATAAATTATGATCATCATGATAGCTTTCGAATACGTTGACAGGTGTAAATTAATACATGCTTGAAGTTTTTAGTTACAGGCAATGACGTTTTACAAATAGACGCGTCATACACTAATAAAATTGCACAACAGCGCCGTATTTACTGTAGCCACAGCCCTAGCGGCTCGCATTGATACGGCCCGAATGGGCCCCGAGTGTGCCCGAATGGGCCCGAGCGTCGACCGCCTCGTCGCCATAACAGTCTAATAAAATGTATTTATTAGATAAAAATAAATTAAATAGTGTGTATACACTAAAAAATGTTTCATTTCATACGTTAGTAATGAGTATTCATTACTAACGTATGAAATGAAATATTTTTTTCATTCATAGTTGGAGTATAATCTGTACATCGTCTAAAAACACAGGAAGGCATTTCATTTATAATAATACAAAAAGTTAGTAAGCCGACTAGCCGCGACAGAGGTCGGAGGTTGACTAAGTGAATGTCGGGCAATTACCTTGCTTTCGTCTTGGCAGTATTGAGCTCGGACAACGTATCTATGTAATAAAAACATCTTAGGTTACAGTCCCTTATTAATAATAAATATCTTTTATTAATTAATCAGGGAAGTAAATTACTAACAGCCGTTTTCAAAAAACGATCCCATTCTCAATCCGACTCCGTAAATTAACCAATCAAAATAACTCACGTGTAAGCATATAAAAAAAACATGTTTTGATAGGTCAATTTTGGGATAGATCGAAAAAAGCGTTTGGGATCATTTATTGAAAACATTGATGTTTATTACATCTAAACAAAATGGAACGGAATATATTGTCCATAACATAAAATGGGTACTTAATGACGAAATAAAATATTCTATTAGTAAATAATTATTTAATTAAATATAATAGCATAAACTGAATACAACCACACAACAATTGCACACGAGGAAATATTTTTAAACAAAACCGCAACATGAAGAGAAAATACGTAAATAGCCGTGTATATTATCAATAAGGCCTAGACAGCACCGGGTTTACACACATATTCATACCCAGATTAAGTAAATTTACAACAAACTTATAGATTCAATATGATAATATATATTTTTGTACTTTTATTGACCATAATTAACGATTATGTTTTTTCTTAATGAAATCATTTTTAATGGTAAATCATATGAATATTGATTTAGGTAATCAGTAACATGACAATTTGCGGCTACAGTTTCAATGTTTTATTTGTCAGAGATGTTAGTGATCAAATTGTAATCCAATAGCTGGGTGTGTCAGTGTTTCATAGTTATCAGTTATTCGCGCATCAGGCGATTTGAAACATTGGTATCGTGACACTGCGAGACGTGAGATAAGATAATCGTCCAGTGCCGCAAAACATCTACAAGTACCATTTATCACATTATCAAAGACCACATGGTTTTAAAGAATTTTGAGCTTGATTCTCCCTTTCGCTCGGAGGTTATTTGGACTGTTGGTAACATGTTCGGATACTGTCCTTAAAAAGACATTTCCGCACGTAAATTAATAAAAGTAGCGTACCATAATGAACAGTACAGCATATTTAGAGAAGGAAAAAACGTAATACGTCGTTAATAAATATATTTTTATAAACTGTCGGCTATACTAACCAACTAAAGTAAACTTGCGAAAGTTATAAAATAGATTACTTAGTAATTTAATTTTTTTTCTTTCCTCAATAATGGTACAAATATTCTCAAAAGAGGCAGGCAGTAGTTATTCATTATTTTTTTTTAATTAAACTTTTATGTTTATACCAGGTTGCAATTTTAAGCTTATCTTTCATGTAACAATATTATATTGTCATTTAGGACGAATGAGAAAAATGTATTATATTGATAACGGATAATATGTAAACCTTCATTTTCCATGCTTGCACACTTCGTAACCCACAAGAGAACATTTTTTAGATTTAACAATGGAATTGCCTTTACAAATGTATGGCCAATTGTACCACCCATTCTCACACAACTCAATAAGGCTGAAAATGTCAACCTTTCCCAAAGTGATTAAATTTATTGACATGGTAGGTGTATCATAACAAGTATATATTTTATAGTGTGCAATAATAGGGCGTATAACATTATCGGCTTGTTTCATATGAACAGTCTCTACAAGTGAGAATGAATCAATCACCAAATAAAGTTTGACATGCTCACACATACTTGTGATCAATTGAGATTGGGATCTTTTATTAATATAGCATATTGTTTGACATTATTTTTTAATAGCATTTATATATCGATTTAAAATGGAATCAAAACGCGCAGATATCGATTTGGGAAAGTTTGACAGTTGACAATTTCACTAACAATTAAATTTTCAATCCTTATACAATTTGTTCTCGTTTTATGTCTAGACATTTTCGATCTATTCTAACCGATCTTACCTTAATTTAATCTCTGCCCATGGCACTTCAACATTTTAAAAAGAATTTACTTTTAATAAAATACAACAATCTTTTCACTACTGAATTTAATTGTACTGTGTACACATCTTTACAATATTTATTAAGATCAATTATTAAAATACAGTAAAATATTAATTTATAATTGATAATTAAATTTAATAAAATGAACGAATCTCCAATATAAAATAGCATAATATTGTTCTTGGACATTGTGCATGGTGGCTATAAAATATTGTCAGAAAAATAACATCTTGTGATTACAATTATTTGTTTACAGAACTGTGCTGTTAAGTTTTAAAATATATTCTGAAAATATCACTAAACTTCATTTAGATAGAATTTGTCCAAAATATCAACAAACTGAAATTATTTTCACGATTTACTAGATTACTCCAAACTTTTAAGATAAAAAAAAATATAGTAAAAGGAATCTAAATATAAGTACATTAAAGCTGGTTTTGGTGTGATATATAACCTGCTGGGAAATATTAATTGATTACATTCAGACATATTCTACAGAAATGAAATATAAACCATTATATCGCTAACAGGCAGTGTGTTTTTCCTTTAAATAATTCGTATGAGTAAATAACGTAACATTTATTTGTGATTTACTTGTAATATACTTATATTTTAGTATCTATTATGAGCAGAGATACATATTCTAGCTGCTAATATTTCTACTTTGTGAGCAGGTTACTGTTTTATTTATTGAGATTTTTTTATTAGTACCATCACTTTAGATGGAATTCTATGACGGTGCACTTATATTGTTACAAGAATTAACGCTATGAAGCTATTCTCTTGGCTAAGCAATAGCAAATTACTACATACAAAATTTATCAGAATTCAGATACCAATTGTTTTTTCTTCTAAGTTGTATTTTCTACTATATTTATGTTACACAATGGGTCAATCTACAATCTACACTTTTATTATAAAGCATAAAGTATATTTTCAACATGGTTTATAATATTCTACTGTTTCTTAGAAACACATAATATACTTTGAATGTAGCTTTAAATACTAAAAATACCCTATAAAATACGATATCGTGCACCGTCATAGAATTAGCGTTTACAAACATGAGCAAGAGAGCTGCATAATAAAGGCGAAATAATATTGGTCCGAAATTGAATATAAAAATTACGCACCTAAAGATATCAACCGATTAGACTAGTAGTGCGTTGTACTGTTAGATAACTGCATTTAGAGCACGTTCAGTTTTTTATTATAGCATTGAGGTAATCTCAGCGAGCAGAAACTAATAATTGGTCACGAAGTATTAAGGTTTATTATTACTATGCTCTAAACCCTAATAATATATATTTTTTTCACTTTCAACCAATTTTATCAATAAAACGTTTAAACATGCTCTAAACGTAGTGCAGACATCAGTAACGCCTGAACATCAGTACTGGGGGTTTACACTGGCAGTGTGGGACGGTCGCCGACTCCACCGGCTTGGTCGAATACGGCTTGTGCGACCTCTGCGGCCAATTTGTCCGCCGACTGCAACAGTAAAGACAGATTAAACTTCATAGTCCGATTTAGAAAAGATTTATTCTATATTAATAGCTATATTATTCGCAACTATAGAGTAAATAATATAGTAATAATAGAAAACCGTAGACTATATTTTTTTAGAATTGAAATATTGCATATCTAGTCATGTGCCAGAGAGAATTCATTTCCCAATCACATATCATCCTTAAAACTTTCATTCTCTTTTTATTTAATCCCATCAGGGAAATAATTTAAAAATCCACTGACTTAATCTCTATGTTAATTTTTGGATTTAGTGTTGTTAATCAATAGAAGATTAACATATCCCATATATTCCCCCACAATATAACTTAACCCACCTCCTGTGTATCCGCCTCCGCGTACACCCTGACCACGTCCTCCGTGCCGGACGGACGCACGAACGAGCGGCCATGTTTGTACGGCGCGACTAACTCGTTGATGCGCGTCTGCAGTCCCTCGGGCGCCGTGCATTGCCTCTCGGCGTCCGTCGTCGAGATGGCGTTGCGGTCCTAGAAAGACATGATTTGTGACATAAAGAAAATCGATGTTTAAATCAATATCCAACAAAGAAGTTCGCTGTGTTGAATTAATGGTTTTATTCTTGATTAATGATTGAACTTTATAGTAAATCGACTATTTTTTCAACAATTTGATATTGTTTATGCTGAAGGTATTTCGAAATTATTAAATATTATGGCTATCACGATTGTGGCACTGAAAATTAATCGTAATAAATTTAATGTCCCACCTATTCTTGTTCACCGCTTTTACTCCCGTTCACCCCATTTAATTAAAAACACCATACCTTGACGGTAACTTTGAGTTGTCTGCAGGGCAGGTCGTCGTACGCCTTTAGCCAGCGCGCGGCACTCAGCCCGCGGGCACACAGCACGGTCTCCACGAGGAACAGGTCCGAGATAGCATCGCCCACCGTCTCGTTCGTTATATCTACGAAGTCTAACAGCAGTTGCGCCGCTTTACGCTGCTCCGGCTCGCTGTAGAAAGGTTATGAGTTAATTTTGCTATTAGTTCTAACAAAACCTGTCCAGGTAGAATTGTTTTTAATATTTGAGATATTTTGATCTAAAACACCTAACAAAATGTAAATAATATATATCACGGTACCAAAATTCTTAATAAAATACTATATGAACAAAGCTGAACTTCATCCATGGTTTCCTAGCCTAAATGAATAGATATTAAAACTAACCCTTCTTGAGCGATCTTGCGGATGATTTTCTTAGCTTTGTCACTGTATATGACGGTGCCGTGTCCGTTAGCCTCGAAGTACACTCCGATGTCGTACGACAGCGCCGCGTGATGCAAATGTTTCACGCCGGTCTTCACACATGTTACTGGCACTTTCTGAAATTGTGTTATATAAGGATTAATTGCCTTTTTTATTTTTTTAAAAATTAAGTACTAAAGTTCGCAACATATTGTAACAAATAATAATATCGAGTTAAACAAACAGTTAAAAACTAACCGTCGTTTTAAATTAAATTTAACGATGCCAATCTCTTTTTCATTCCAGCGGACTGGACCAATTAGAACCAAGATTTTTTGAAGTACTTACATTTATGATGATTAGTTTATTCTCAAAATCAGATATTTACGTTTTGCATTTATTGAAAACGACTGAGTCTTGTCTGTGAAGAAATTGTGGTGAGTCCCTATCTTACGCCCGTATTCATAAACATTACCTATCTAAGGACGGAGCAAAGCTGTGATTAAATAAGTCTGTTTTCAGCTTTGTTTATCTGACAGCTTGCTGTTTGTTCGGCTTTGTTTATCTGACAGCCAACTAGATTAAAGTTGTATTTCAATATAAGCCAATCACAACGGCCCTATGTCTAAGCACTGCGAAGGCTGCCATACCGTCAACACTGAGAAACAGACTTATTATCACAGCTATGCTCCATCCTTAGATAAATAACGTTTAAGAATACGGGCGTTATGAGTTTAAGATAGAAATAAATCTAGAGCTATATTATACCAAATGCTTGGTGATGTACGCAGTGGAGGCGCCATTAGCGTACGCGGTCTGCACGAGCCCGAGCCGTATGTCCTGCGCCTCGCTCGCGGTCACCAGCTCCGTGATGTAGCTGGCCAGCAATGTCGCGATGCGGTCCCCGTCTAGCAGGTTCATCTTGTCTCTGAAACAAAATGGATGATAAGTTTATTATGGTATCTCTCAACAAATAAATTTATACCAAAGTGTTTTTGGTACGCAACATTGTTTTAACTACAGTAGTTTTATTTTAGAGATTCATTATTTCTAAAATGTATTTCCTTGCTTATAAAGTTAAAATTATGAGCCAATGAAAAAAAAATAATCAATTAATTTTCGATTTGGATCTTTCAATTTAGAATGTTAAAGAAAAAAGTATTGTCTGCCCATATTTCAAATTTAATGGCCAAGTCCACAAACAGCATTATTTTAAACGAATGTGCTATTTGTTTACATTTAATATTTTCGACAGTAGTGCTGAGGTCTGAAGTTCGATCCCTGAGTGGGACAGAGATACTGGGTTTTTGTATTTAGTATCAGCACCGGAATCTGACTTTGGACCTGACATGCCCACCCCCTATCACGTAATGGGACGAAATAAGCATGGCGGAAAGTGGGTGCACGAGTTGCGTCTCTGCCTACCCCTTTGGAGACAAAAGGCGCGTGTCTGTGTGTTATTATTTTCTTCACTACATACATACATAGTGTAGTAGCAGTACTAACGTGTCATCCAGGTAGTAGTAGACGAGGCGGTCGCCGTCACCGTCGAGCGAGGCGACGCGCTGGAAGGGCGCGTGCTCGACGCCCACCGGCGCCTTCTGCGACACCTTCACGAAGTCCGCACCACACTGGGCAAAATACACAAATAAGCGGACCATGATGGTAAGTGGTAGTATTGATTGTATGCGACTGTACCAGTGTGTAAATGGTAGTAGTGATTGTATGCGATTGTACCAGTGTGTAAATGGTAGTAGTGATTGTATGCGATTGTACCAGTGTGTAAATGGTAGTAGTGATTGTATGCGACTGTACCAGTGTATAAATGGTAGTAGTGATTGTATGCGACTGTACCAGTGTGTAAATGGTAGTAGTGATTGTATGCGATTGTACCAGTATGTAAATGGTAGTAGTGATTGTAGTGCGACTGTACCAGTATGTAAATGGTAGTAGTGATTGTATGCGACTGTACCAGTGTGTAAATGGTAGCAGTGATTGTATGCGACTGTACCAGTGTACTTTTATTGATACTTCTACATATTTCAGTCCAACAAAAATACATATTTCAACTCACATTCAAATTCAGTTTGCCGCCGTTCCCTCCCAAGTTGTAAAGCTTCAAATCGAGCTCTCCGCCTAGACTCTTTTTGATGATGTTAAGCTTCTTGCCGCCGACGCCGTTAGCGCCATCTACGTACAAAGTGGTGTCGTAGTCTCCCCACACGGAGAGCTTTTGACGTATGTTCTTGAATGCGCCCACTATTTTCTCGTAGTATCCTGAGGAATATTTATATATTTTATACATACTTTTTATATAGATTTTGTTTTTAGCATGAATGGATTGACTATGCTGAGATGGAAAATATATAAGAATATGTACAGAGCTAGTGTTCTATTCAGTATGCTCATTGAGATTACCTGTGGATCAATAAATACAGCCAATTATTACAGCTTTATTTTTATACATAGAAAATATAAAATTCTTGTTTTGGCCTCTCTGTACGCAATAATAGCAAGAAAAAGAGGGGAAAAAAATTGTAAAGATATAAACACAGCAAAGCGTGTTTCATATCTCTACCAATGCCTTTAGAACAAGGGCTATTATTGGTAATTTTGAATATATATTTGGACACGCACCTTCCTCTGTGGGTGTCCCGTACGTGTTGTCGTTGCGGCACTTGACGCAGTAGTGCAGCATGGGTGTGGTGACGATGCCGAACTCCTTCGGCGTGCCTTTCAATGCGATCACACCGTTCGCGGCCGCTGCGGCGAGACGGGGGCTTGTGTATCTGCACAAATAAAATTATTCATTCATTAGTTCTATTTTCAAATATCTTGATGTCAATATACTATCCGTAATCCTATCTTCGGATCGATCCAAAGAATAAACCAATCAAAATAAGTTATCTGTAAACATGCCATAGTCTTCTCACTGTCCGAGATAATGATTGTGAAACTTATTAAGAACCGCCATAAGAGTTCACCTGGCCTTAATCCACTACAATATGATGCAATGAGATTGGTGGAACACACTTTTCAAGCATGTTAGAGAAAGAATGAAGTAGCTGAAATGCTTTGTAGCTGAAATGACAAACTTTAACAATTATAGCATGCATACAAGATTCGTGACTAGTGAATTGACATTTACCTGGTGTCCATTCCGATGAATACGCTCGCCTTGAGTGACATGTCCGCGTTCACCTGCTTTATGATCTCCGCAGTTGTTGATTCTAAGTCATTGTCACTGGAACGTACAAAAATCATGATAAGTAACAAAATAATATTTATTACAAAATATTAAGGAAATGTTACGATTTGTAAGTATTTCTTATATCGATAACCTAGTTAACATAGGTCGATTATGCTGGTATTTCTTAAATTTATTGCAAGCATACTTAGGCAATGGAATTAACTCGTCTGCGGGTTTGATTACTAAATAAAGTACTATTTTTATAAAAAGCAATACAGATTTTTTAAATTCCCAATTTAAAACGGTATCACGTAACTTAAATGAATCCTCCACATTCGGTACCTGACATTGGCCAGCCTAGTGGCTATCTCCTCCCAGCTCTGCTCGAGCATCTCTCCGTCAGGGTCGACCAGCTTAACCCCGTTGTCTGGCTCCAAGTTGTGAGATGCTGTGATCATCATACCGATCGTACGACCTACAAAAGTACATCCATGAGATAGACATATAATAATAATATCAGCCCTGTATTATATACTGTCCCACTGTCGGGCACGGGCCTCCTCTACTACGAAGAGGGATTAGGCCTTAGTCCACCACGCTGGCCTAGTGCGGATTGGTGGACTTCACACACCCTCGAAAATTCCAATAGAAAATTTCTCAGGTATGCAGGTTTCCTCACGATGTTTTCCTTCACCGTTAAAGCAAGCGATAATTCACCTAATGGAGGCATATTCGTGTCAAATAATTGAATATTCCGTTGGTTCATTGTGTTACAATATACAGAACTTTAGTTGCCAGCGGTGTCCAGGCACAAGGCGTTGATTATGGTAGGGTGAGGAAAAACCAGACATAGAACCAAGTTTCAGGTCATGCATAGAATGCATGTATGCCCAGTTATAGAGGCTCGCAACAGGAGTATAAATGGCTGGTAACGGCACAGAGTGTTTTAAGATTAAATATCTTTCAAACCGAAAAACAGCAATGCACAACTTCCTAAGCGGCAGAAATAAACAAAGCGGTCTCGCACACGAAGGAATTAATGCCTTATTAGGTAGATGAAGGGCAATATTGCAATTTGCATGTGGTGAATCATTGACATACTCGTATAATATAGGAAATGTTTTACGAAGGTGCCGAGTGAATACGAACTGTAGATGAACAAAACGCGCGAAAGAGATAAAGCGATCGTGCGGCCCACAAAGTCTACACTACAGAAGTACAGAAAAGAGACAGGTATACGCCACAAAATCACGTTTTCTTTTTCTACAAAGTATTTGTTCTTCCAAAAGCATAATCTTGTATGGCGCGTGCCGCACCGTGTGTCCATTCTCTGTGTGAAATAAATTCAATCGTACTCATTTATTTGTCATACACAACAGCTTGGAATGGGCAGCGTACATTTCTGAATTCCACGGTGCATGTTACGCTGGCCGTGCATGCTATTTCGAGTGATATTTATTTTTAGTTGATATTTAACGTACTCACCGTTCTTGACGCGGGAGCGTATGACAGCCAGTAGACCCATGCGATACACCACATGTTCCAGCAAATTGGCTCTGGAAATACGTTAAAGAAATTTATTAAACAGAGAGGCGGTTTACATATAACGTGCATTATCGTAAGATATGACGTTCCATTTATTGATTGAATTTCTGTTTGGCAAATTTAATTGGCCGTTTGATTTGAATGAATAGCATTTATAAGTTAAACGTGTTGTACAAACTCAATTCATTTGAATTAATTGTATAAACAGGTTTTAGATTGTCGTTGACATTCGTTGAAGACATACATATTATTCAATATACATACTATAGGTATGTGAGTCATGTTCTCTTAATTACTGATGATCGCTACGTGATGCAAAGGCAATTATACCATTATGCAAATGCAATAATCAACGAAGTATATATGTGTTACTCTATCACCTTACAGAAGCCGCATCTGCGACTAGTAAAAATGTATTATTATGATAATAAGTTACATTGGCTAGAACATTTTTTTTTAAAACCGGCTTTTACCACAGCCTCAGTTCTATTATTAATATGAATTTATTTATGGTTTTAATTATAACAACTATGATAGATATTAGCACTGAAATTATTTACCGAAATGTATGGTGCACATAATATGATAAGTACCATATCGACTTAAAACCAAGGTAGCTCATTCAATGTCGAGGCCTCCGTGAATAGAACAAAGCAACAGCTTGTGACATGAATACGTCAATTGTTATAGAAACATTTGGGATATCAGCTAATCAAGCAGATAACACAATTTGATTGTATTGTATATCGAACAAACGAATCTATGAGTGCGTTTTGGCTGTTTTATAGTTTCCTTTGCGTCATAGGTCTGGTATCTAGGTTCTAGTATACCATGAACTGCGAAGTAGGTATATGGTTCAACTTCTGTATCAAGTAATACTTACAAAAGACTATTGAAACATAATTTGCACGGGGTTGCAGTCTGATATTAATTATTACGGGCATAATCTAATGTCTTCCTGATTAACATTTTGTCAGTATTCGTGAATTTTTTGACCTTCAAAGAAATATGAGAAGTATAAAAATTAAAGTAACTATAATAAGTGTATCGCCAAATTAATAAAGAATACAACACAAAGGAATTTAACGCTTAGGGCATTTTAATTACGCCTATAATGCATTATTAGCTCCGTAATAGCTCATAACTTCGCTCTGTCGGTTATTACTTAATACGGTAGGAGTGCGTAATATCGCCATATGGCGACTGCGACCCAGTGACTCGGATATAAAAAGAATTAAGAAAACAGACCATGTCGGATGTTACAATATAACTTTTATCAAAGCTTCAAATATATTTCAACATGATATAAAAATAAAAATGTATACTCTTAAACCGCGTGCGTAGTTTGAACTGTAACGAATCTAGTTTTAGAATTTAAGTTTTTATTGAAACTACACGAGTTCTAGAAAATGTGGTCATAAATATCCATCGATTCGATCCCGTTTTTGTAATGACAAGCGAAATGTAAACAATTCCTTTAGCCGTCTGGGAAACAGGAATTCAGTAATCTCTTATATTATAGTAAATTTACTATAGAATTCTATTATGAAAGAACTTGAGGAGCCACGCATTTTCTTGTAGTTAAAATACCTGGCAGACGAAATCAATAATTCTGTAAACATTACCGACGGTTACGGCTGAACCACATTTCTCTAGACATTACAGACTGTTACGACTACACGACTACATTGGTGGTACAGGGTCAGGGACGCCAAGAACTGGATTCAAGTACATCAACGAGATCTACTTATACGCTGACAAAGATCATAAGTATTTCTCCAATCCCTCCAATGTCGTAAAGCTTTGGAAAAAAAATTATATACATCTATTGCTATTCGCTCTTTATTTTCATTTTATTTTATTTGAAAGGTTACACCATCGTTCACACAATAACACATAGTGTCCGAAAGAATATGCAGACTATTCTGCATTACATTCCTTTCCTCGTTTTCTAGTAAATTTCAACAAAATGTTCAATTAAGGAAAAATGGTAAAGCCCTCATCGCTTAAAATCATTGTTTATGCCATACGAGAGCTCAGGGTCAAATATTAAGTAATTTGTTTATCTGGGCTCGCGGCGAAACATTTACTAAAATGTTTATTTAAACTCCACTGCATTACGAAATTTATTTATACACAATGTTCATTATGTCCAAACATCGTACCGAGGAGATTCTATAATGTAACGTGTGAAAACTACACAATAGCTAGTAGACACTAGACAATACTGTCCTTATTCTGTCGTCGAGGATGCGTGGCCATTAATAGGGATTGAGCCGTCCGGTTGTGCAAAGTGGGCGCTGGGTGATCACGGAAACCAGGACGTGATACATTCGACTATTATATCCGATGTTATGAATAATATATGGCGCTAAAGAAATTGCTTTCGTTCGGTATACTGTTATGATGCATGTCATGAATAAAGAAATGTGGCGCCAAAAACGTTTTTATGGACGCGTTTATTTTTTTAATGAATTGTACAGTTCCAATTGAGAGAAAGGTTATTATACGGCCATTGAAAGCAAGGACAAATTATTGCGTTTTTTTTCATTATGTAGTTTATTCATTGTTCTCTGTACTCAAGTAATGCGGAGGAGAACCTAAACAAACTTTGTTCTTTTTATTCATACGTCAGCGCATTTAAAAAGTAAAAAAGTAAAGGCGTATATCTAATAATAAACAATAATTTAACTACAATCTGAGAATTAATGATACCGAAATATAATATTTCCTTTCGTCGACATCCGAAATTCATATTTACGGAGTACGGGCTACGAATTCCGGTTGCGTTCACAGAACTATTTATCTTCCTATAGTTTATTTACTTTAGCAGTCGTAAACGAGCTTAATTTATATCTCACTTAGTACTAAATCATGACCAAGGAACAATGATATTTGGCCGAATTTAATATAAACTTTGCAATCTATCTAGTAATAATAATAATAATAAGTTTTTTTTATTGAAAAAGTACATAATGTGTTTTACAATTTAAAAAAAACAGTGGTATAACAAAACAAATTCCCAACAACAAAAATAATGTATTTACCAGGGGTACCCAAACTAGGCCGTGCCTGTACCTTGGGGTACCATTAAAAATTAAATATCATATCATTTGTAATTGCTTGGTGAGCATTCGTCAAAATTAGGTATACTATTTATAAAGTTGAAGAGTTTGTTTGAACGGGCTCATCTCCGGAACTACTGCGTCGAATTGAAAAATTCTTTCAGTGTTGGATAGCCCATTTATCGAGAAATACTATAGGCTATACAAACATCACGCTTTGCCCAATAAGAGCGGAGCACTAATAAAAACAAAATCGATAACGGGGAAAATTTATTCCTTTTGTGAATTTCTTTAGCGTGCGCTGCGTAAACGGTTAAAGTAACGCAACAAATATGTATGACGGATTTGTTCTCCTTTAAAAGTTCTAAAAATATATTATAAAACTTCCCCCGCCGCATCTGTCTGACTGTCTGAACGTAATAAACTCTAAAGAGCCCCAACGGATTTCAATGTAATTTGGTATAGAGATAGTTTAAGACCCTGGGAAGGACATAACTACTTTCTATCCCGGTAAAATATATAGCAGGACTTTTATCCCAGAACACTTTATCCCGGAAAAACTTTTTCACGTGGGCGGAGCCGCTAGTCTTATAAATATGTATATGCTCATGCGTGTGAACAAGTACTTCGTTATAACTGCTATCTAGCCATGCCTTTTAACTAAGCCGTGCGCTAATTAGTTGACTTCTATTTTTAGATTTTTTTGTAGACTGATAATACATGTTTTTTTTTTAATAAACGTTTACTAGCAGCTTGTATGTTGTACCATTATTTTCCATTCGGTACGTACCCCTGTTTTTCAATAAACACATTACTTTATAAATAGGCGTCCCTGTATTAATTGCTTCAAAAACTACACACGATACACCTCTACGGTTTACAGAAGACGAAATGTTTGTCAACGACAGGTGAGTAACTTGACTTAAAGCCTAGCCGTTTTAAATAAGCGATTCCTATCCCTCAATCTTCAATCGGATTCTGAGAATGAACCAATCAAATTAAATCATTCTTAAGCATGTAAAATTTTGTTCTGGTTGATCCATTTTTGAAACAGATCGAAAATAGGGATTGGGATCGTTTGTTGAAAATGGCATTTCATAAAGCATTAAAATTCTTATGACAATCGCTTAGCACACTGGTTTTCGCACGTTTTCCTTCACCATATAAATAGTAACATTCCATTTTATAATCTACTGCGGGAAAATTCTCAAACAAAACAGGTCAGTAGCCACGATCTACAGGAAATAAGGGATTTATGTCAGTTCCCACGCATAAACTAGTATTCGTGGTGCACGTCTGCGAACCAATTTAACTACAAACAATACTCAAGGGATCAGCAGAGCAGGGAGATAAGACTCTAGGTAAGCGGAACGCGTTAGGTGTGGCAAGCAATACATTATATTACTGTTCAATAATATAATCCATGGATTACGGCGGTAATTTTATCGCTTCATTAGCCTAGTGTTAGGTACTACAGCTTGGATATTAGTGTTTTTAAATATCCAGGAAAAAACAATAAATATGCAAGAGTATTGTATGAACAAGAGAGGTGGTAAATAAATTATGTTGAGTTGTAATTGGTGCCGGATTTGGTCATAGGCACGTCCCTATTGCATCTTGAGGCGGAAATAAACTCAGTGAACAATGAGCACTGATGCGCTTCTACGTAATCCTTTGGGGACATTATAGTCACGAGCTCGTGTTATTCTAATGGATTGTTAAAGAGATTGTTTTATGGATTTGCTGAAACACAGGCAGTTAGTTAATAACATTGTACATAACAGTGGTCAGATAATATGAAATAAAATAAATAATAACAATTTATATTAAAAATTGATTAAATCGTAATGCGCATATACAATTACTATTATACGTAGTATGTATAGTTATATAAGTAGCTGAATAAGTTTAGAACTTAATATTGACTATACACGTTAAGTTTAATAAAACACTTTTTTTATTTGAAGTGTATAAGGTTATTGACTGTACCTATACTTACAAAGTAAATGGATAATCGATATGCACTGGCGAATCTTGCAACGCAAATCACTGAACCGTGTCCTTGTGACAGCTTTGCATGGGAACGAATCCACATTCTTGTTGGACGAATATCTACATTTTGTCTTGAGGTGTGTTAACACCCAACGGCCAACTAGTTCATTATTTGTATAGTACAAGATTTTTTTTTATATATGTCTTAGCGAATGCTAATTTAGTTCTTAATCAGTTCATTGCTAGAAAAAGACGACTAAAGAAAGGGTAAATTTAGACCGACGGAAACATTAGGGACGAGATCAGAGTAACTCGATGAGACTAGATAATTGACAAAAATGTATAGCACTATGATGCTGACCTCTATGTTATATACTCCTCAGAAATGAAATCCTCAAATGATATTTGAAAAGGGATAGATAATTATTTACATTTCTTGTCTTAGTCTGATGCTAACATTTTACGCGGTTTGGTGAACAGAATAAATTCTATGAACATGTCTTTTCGTAATATCTCCTCTAATTAATTGAAACTGTTGATAGTATTATGAGACAGTAAACGTGCGCAAGGTCGATGGGCAGTGCTGAACGACACATAAAGTAAATCCAAGATCGCCAATAAATATCGAGATCTAGTGCAGTGATGAAATCGGCCCTAGTTAATGCAGTTAATTTAATTTCGGTTGACATATTAACATCTACCGGACCTAGAGTTATGTTACTTATATGAGTGTGATAAACAATAGGCTCCTAACATGAGCGGACTAAGAACCCATCTGGACATCAATAATTGATTATGGACAAAATCCGAACTCTCGAATCTTGAGATGTTGCAATAAGTTTTTACTCTTCTTATAAGAACAATAAAGACCAAGAGCACAGTGAACTATCTGCAGCTAATCACTATAACTTCACATACACGCACAATAGCAGTGTTTAATTATCAAAATACAAACAAAGATATAACAATAGCAAACAGATATGAAGGTGCATATCAATTGAGAATCCCAATAAAATGGAAGTGTTTTGATAAACACCAAAGGGATCTCGCAGCTTGGCTTCGCGCCAAATAAATCATCCCGATGCACTCCACGATGAAAGAATATTTTTATTGCAAACTGTTCGTGTTATCGTAACCTGTTTTGTTAATCGATATAATGCATTTATCGATAAACTCGTTTTAATGATATCCAGGTGCTAATGAGGTTTAATATTATAATAATTGGAAAACGTTAGTTGCGAATTATTATGGATTATAAAAAATATATTTTGTAATGTGTTTATGATGATGGGCTTGCCATTTATTACATGGGACCTAATATTTCTGACGAAATATAGGTGTAATAAAAGAATACCTAAAAAGAAAAAAGCCAATGCTATGCCATTTTAATATAATATGTATTTGTGACGATTAGAGGCTAATCCATGAAACAAGATTTGCAGGTTCCATTTTGGACGAGGGTCCAGGAAAATATATTTGTCATTGTAACAGTTAAAGCTGTCACTTCACTGTTATTTGTGTAAGGTCTACCTCTATTGAAACAGACCATTTTTGCTGTACACATAATTTGACCCTAAAATTGTGTAGTTAATTTCCTAAAACATAATAATATATAATGATAATATGATGGTCAATAATTTTATTATAATTCTTATGCATTATCCTTATTATGTTTACTATATTGGTTGTTTTCATTTGTAAATAATTAATGTTATAGTGATGTTAAACAAATTATGATTTACATAATATTATTGTAATAAATTTAATCACAGATCAATTGTTTGGGTAACAATAAATTATAGAATTATAGTACAGTTTATAAGAGAATAAATTGGATTTCTCATAAAATGGTAATCAAAGACAATATTTTTGTCCATATTTTTGGATAGAATGGACCTTAATAAACTACCATGGGAAATATATGCTTACATTTAAATAAAATATTAAAATAAATAAACCGTTTCACATTTGTAATTAAATGTTACAAATGGCAATAAATGTTCTTCAAGGTAAAAACACAGAACATTCTTACATTACTAACTTATTTCAAACACACAAAAAAATATTATGTTCATTTTTCAACTATTATAATTATTATAGAATTCAACATTTTTTAGAATATAAAAGTCAAGTCTAGTCTTCATTAAATTCATACCATATACCTACAGTATAATCCGTTTATTATGACTCTGCCTATATTGACCAACCTCTTATTATGACGTAATTACATTACTAAGTTTGGTTTTCATATAAGATTCTTTATAAAAAAGTCGAATATAATGACTTCCCTTACAGTGACATGTCGCTTATTGTGACCCCTTTTTAATAAATTATGTCCGGTTATAATGACCGACATGATTCTTTACGCCTTCGGTAATGTTCGTTGATTCCCGACGACGTTCGGCACGTGCCTCGTTTTTGTTTTTAATCTCAGGGAGTAATTGACATAGCGATGTCTTCTATACACAATAGTATTAGAGACTGTTTTACAATAAAAAAACAAAAGCAGACAAAAATTACAGATTACTTACATTAAAAAATACTACTTTTATGTACTACATACATACATACATAGGTATGTACTTATTACGTGCAATTTTTATTTTATAAGTTACTATGTTTCTCTATTAAAGTACTTAAATACATGCATACTATTTACATATTTTTTTTTTCTCAAAACGCTTTGTATGACGTCCGCTTATTATAACGTGTTTGTCAATTCCTTTCGATGTCATTATAAACGGATTCGACTGTATAATGTAAAATATAATAAAATTACTAATGAATTAATAAATATTAACATTAATCAGTAGTTGCATTATGTTTCTAATTAAAGATTAATGGTTAACCACAAATAATTTTATATAACTCACAGTTACATCCAACTACATTAGCGCGTTAATTATCCAAAATTGATGGGGTTCATGGTATTCATAGAACTGGTTTATTTGGGTAATCTAACTATATACTTATGTTTGTATCAATATGCAAATCTAGAATACATATTTAATAAGAATTTCGATAATCAGAGTGTTCAGTAGAGAATGAAATATAATATATAGCTTGAAACATGTCATTCAGTTAATTGGTGTTCATATAATAGATACTGTATTATAAATAAGAATGTAACTTAATAAGGTAAAAAGTTAATAAGGTAACTTCAACTATCTTTAAATAGAATTTAGAGGAAAAAAATATGATAAACTTGAGTATGTTTTTATGGAAGTTGCACTACTCTCCGAGAATAAATAAGAACATTTTCAAAAAACATATAACAGAATTAAATTAGTAAAGGCACTATAAAATTTTCATTACATTCCATACCTACTAATAAAAATATCAAGTAGTAATTCATATTAAAGTGATGGAATTAAATGTTACACATAAATTGAAATGGTTTAAGCAACCCCCATGGGCTCTAGACTAGGTCATACAATACGAATTATGAATTACAATTAAGAAGTGTGCTTATTGAATACCCCCTGCAAAGAAAAACGATGTTAAATGTGAGTTGTTCACAAGTGTCATGAGTAACCTAATTACTATGCATTGACATTGTCCTTACTAATTAATACAAGGTCCCAGACATGTTTTTCTACATTAACTGATTCCATGATATATGGGTGTTACAGATGATTGGGCCCGTATGTCTCATTGTTTCACTGCTCAAAACACTTCAAGTCATTGACCATAAATTGATATGGAGCCGGCAACTTCCCGTTATGAATATATAATAAAACAATCTGATAGATGATTCACAATAGTTACTGCATACGGCATGTAGCAATAAGGAACCCCTCGAAATTTTGCTTACGTGACAACTGTTACGCATGAAAGAACTTTGTCACAAATACGCTATATTTAGCTTTTAAATATGGCCTTATTAGGATAATGTTATTTAGTATCAATATAAGAAAAAAATAACTTACTTTGTGCGAAATCCGGCGGTGCCGTATTCTATAAAAACGTCGCTTGTTTTCGGATGCATTTCTCTGGCGAACGCGTACACCACTCGTAAGCTACTTGGCGGCATTCTGTTTGGTGAAATGTATTTATAAGGTCGTATCGCTCAGGTACAATCACTTGGAATCAACAAACGAGATTCTTTCTACATTCCCGCTACCACTTTGCGGCTAAAATTTGACGTCAAAACGTCAATAGAATTTATGATTAACCGACATATTTCAAAGTATGTACAACTATTAGCTGTCATCATTGTTGTCAGTACAAATGCGATGGCAGAAGTTACACTTAGCTAACCTAGTTCACTAGATAGTGGACAATACAATTTTATAGTATAATATCTACAAATTCGTAAGTCTCGCTAGAATTAGTTCATTAGCTTACTAAGATTTGTCGTAGTTTTGCTATTCGACGATAGATGTCTATAACAATATTTGAGTATGAAATACAGATGGCGTTACTTAAAAGCGCTCAAGATTTATACAATTTTATTCCACTAATGTAATCATTGTATGAAATGTACAAAGTATTTCTTTTACATAAAAATAATTCGATACATGTAATTCGACGACATAATAAAATAACACATGTATATTTTATTGCGGCACTAAATTTATGTGTTCAAATGCGTCACTAATTAATATCTAATTAAAATTAACTGTTCCAAATCATGTATGTCAGTCGTTTAGAGTGCACACGCGTCGTTAGACTCGCATCATGTAGATAATGAAGTGGTAGGCAGTTGTATTAATTGACGTTTGGCGGCTTGCCACCGTCACAACCGCACGACCATTGACAGAATTAAAAATATTCTACAAGCTATAAGTAGTCAAATTAATTCATCACATTAGGTACTAAGAATATTATCTAGAAAACTACCTACGTATAGGTACTTATAACAAAATTCAATCAGTCATCAGTGCATCTAGGATTCGTCTGGTACCAACCAAGGTGATGCAGATGTTGGTCATTGATCACTTAACATTACATGATCCAAAAAATACCCACTAACTCCATGTCGACTAATGCAATAAAAATATTTATGTTACACTAACCTTTTAGGTGAGGTCTATGTTCTATAGTGGACTTCAAAATGTTCATTATGATACAGTAACACTTAAGTAAATAAACTAATTCTCAAAGTTAAAGGACAGTTCTTGGGAAAACCACACAAACTCAAACTTATTTCTGTTTCAGATCCCATCAAATGTTGCTTAAGGCGCTATTCGGCTCATTTAAGAACAACATTAACACATGTTTTTGATCATTCGCGTTTAAATTAAAGCAACAAACGAGCGTTCGTAATTAGCGTGTCTCTGGTGCGGTCGCCGGTCGATAAAATTATTCACATCTCGCGACGATCTTGATTTTATACAACCCGTGATTGATTGCCGACATTTTAAGTTATTGCAACGAGATATAAAAGTGTTACCTGATTATATTGAGGAATTATTCGTTAGCATATTTTTTTATACAAATGAATGGCGAGACGAGTTTGTCGCTCGTCTGTAATTAGAAAGCGCTACGCCTGCCCAGTGCCCATAAATAACAGCAATACGATTAAGAATTAAATAACACAGTAAATGCTTCGTATGTTCGTCACTGAGAGATAAGTCTCCGAATGGTCATATATTTCTATTGAAGAACCTCTTGTTCTAATATAATTAAAAAATTAAAAACATAAATGTCTTATGTCAAGTCATGTAAAACAAGTGCTCAATGATAAAAAACATTTTCTGAATTTATCCGTATTTTTCATTTCACTTTCATTTTGAAGAAGATAATGGCAGGACCTGTAGGAATATTGAATGGAATTACTATGTTAACAAATTGATTGGATCTCTCATGTTTTTGGCTGTTAACACGAGACCAGATATAGCTTATACAGTAAGCTATTTTAGCCAATTTAATACAAACAACGATCAGAGTCACTGGCGTGCTGCTAAGTGGTGTCTTCGCTATTTGAGTGCCACTAAAGATGTTGGTATACCTTATAGGAAAGTGGAAGATTTTAAACTACAAGCTTATGCAGATGCAGATTGGGCAAATTGTCCAGTTGATCGACGTTCATACGCTGGATTTTATTTCGAGTTCGCATGTGGTCCAATATCTTGAGAATCACGGAAGCAGCCTACGATTGCTTTATCTTCGGCAGAAGCAGAATACATGGCTTTAACTTCAGCCACTAAAATAGCTTGTTTTATAAAACGTTTCGTCACTGAAGTAACTGGTTAATCACCAAATGTTGTTATTTTCTCTGATAGTCAAAGTGCTCAAAAACTTGCATTGAATCCAGTCCATCACAATAGGACTAAGCACATTAATGTAAAATTTCATTTTGTTAGGGGAAAAGTTAATGATAAGGTTGTAGAATTAATGTATAAGCCTACAGATGAGCTACCTGCAGATTTGTTGACAAAGCCATTGGGTCCAATAAAGCATATAAAATGCATGAAAGGCATGGGTATGAGTTTATTTATAGTTATACATTAGTTTTATAAGAAACTGTATTTTACTATGTTGTTGTTTTATGTTTTTAATTTATTAAGGGAGGATATGTTGTAGAACCTCTTGTTCTAATATGATTTAAAAATTAAAAACATAAATATCTTATGTCAAGTCATGTAAAACAAGTGCTTAATGATAAAAAACATTCTCTGTATTTATCCGTATTTTTCATTTCACGTATAGTATTTCATTATTTTTACTACAATTTCTCTAGCTTTAATGTCGTTCGTACCAGAACACAGAATCTACCTTAAATTAACCTTACCTTATTTTACCCATCTTTTTTTATATTGTTTAGCGCACCATCTTCAAGAACCTAACTCATTAACCGGATGCCAGATGCTAAAGGACAGAGAAATCGACCAATCTCTAACTCCTGAAGTAGTAGAGTCGCCCATTACCTAGGCAAGGCTTCTTTAGCTTAAAGCCTATAAACATGAATTAAGCAACCGATCGAAAGCCTGGGCTTTGTGTATTTAAGCATTGTGCCACTATATCAAATCCTTGCAAATGATATAGATTTACAAAATAATTAATTCTGATAAATGTATTGCATCTATCTAATTCGCAACTTAATAACCAGTTATAGTGTCACTAATAATTTGTATAATTTGGTCATACCTGTGTTTAACTGACTAGAATTTGTGTTTGTTGTCCTGAATATGGGCGAATGTCTCTATTTAGTTATCAGTTTTGCTTGCCATACGGCTGTTAATTTCAACCAAACCACTTTGAAATATTGTATTATATAATATTATTCAATTAAATGTAGAGACTGTAAATAGACTGATCCGCGATTTTAATCATATTATATTTGTTTCTTACTAATTTCAGGCAAGATAAAGTGCCTACCTACAGATCAAATCATAGGGAAATAATATAATAAAAATTTTGCTATTTATGTTAATATACTTTTTTTGTGACTGTTTAAGTATACAGACGAATGGTGAGCGGTTAATATTATCCTTGAAAAGCAGCAATGCCAGAGGCACAACCAAGCGGCTTAAGCTAAAGTGAGGAAATTCACTCTTTTTAGCGATCGGCGAACATTATGTACCCACATATAGGAAAAAAAAAACAATAAAACCTCGTTCCGACGCATTGCGTTTTGTAGTGTGGTGAATGTAGTCGCTAAATTTATTTCCGCTTGCCTTAGATGACATCATTTTTCGTCGTCAGCACTTACTTTGTTCAAATATGAAATTTCTATCGAAACGTCGATTGCGAATTTTAAATAATTAAACTTTAACCGATCAGTCAACAATGTTACCGCTGCGAGTACCGTGTCACGCGATGTACAACACGTGTCTAATGCCACCTGAACCGACAATTATATAGTTTGTCAAGATCAACATCATTAAAAAAACACAGGCGATAATTACAAACAATGTTGCACCCGTTTTGTTCTGTTTATCTGCGAAACAATGGCTGCAATCTCGAATCATTGTCAACGTGATGAAAGCTTATAATTATGTGTGATTGAGGATAATTGGACAACATTCTTGTAATCTTTTGGTTCATAACAAAACTGTACATAATTCTAGTTACAAACATAGATAATTATTTGGTTTGAAACTAGAGCTAAAGACGGCGCGGCGGCGGATTCAAATACATGGATAAAAATGCAAGAGTATCAAAATTAATATGTGTAACGTGAATTGTATTGATGTGAAATTGCTTGCTTTTTCGTATATTTTGTTATGTATTTAAGTTTATATATTCGGTTGAGGTGATGTTGGGGAGCAGGCGAAGTTTCACCTTCCATCAATACTCAGCTCCCTTCAAATTATTATTTCAACCACCTGTTATTAATTATTTTTCATTTACATATCCAACATTTTTGAAGCTTTCGAAAATTTTAATAAGTGCGACTAGAACTTGTCATTAGATCAATAGTTCAATACGAATTGAAGTTTTTGGTTATTTGAACGTGTCAACTCTACTACTACTGTTCAGATTCTAAAAACTCGTTTACTAATACTTATGAAACTACTAAGTACTGTATAATACCCGTGGTCTATAGGCTACTTTTTCTGCATCGAACGAATTTTCATGTGAATAGAGCCGTAAGTAGAAACTTATCTATTCATAATACAATTTTTAAAACATTTGCGATGCTTAGCACTCTATCATCGTTTATATTTTCTCTCTATCAAAGTAAACCATAATCTACAACGATCTATCATATAAAAATCATACAATTTACATCGATCTATCAAAGATTAAAAATAAATAATACATTTGGTACAGCAGGGTAGGTAAACAGCGAGTTATCTTGCATCGAACAAGCGGTGGTCGTTTTGGCATAAATCAAAGTGCTGCGCATGCGCGCACGCCGCTGATGGATCTCGCGAACGGACTGTGGTACGGTCTGCAACACTTGTAAACAACACTAGACATCAGATGTAATGTTCGCAAACCTCCATGAGGAAAATGGCTGACATAATATCATAATATTAGTTCTGTTGGTTGCATAATTTAGGTAGCCATAAACGAAAAGAATGTCTTAGTTGGGTCGTTTTACTAAGAATAATAATGTTTTAACTGTAATTAGAATTACTTCACAATATAGAATCTAAACTGTACACCGTTGGTACAAATGTAGTTTTTCGATTTCTGTAATAAGAATATAATCAGATATCAATCTTGAACATTTTTTATGTGCTCAAATTTAAGATTGTTTTCTAAAGAAACAATCATCATACGTATCTATAATCAAAGCTACATGGTTGTATGAAAAAAAAGTATCATAATAATGTATGAATAACTGTCACCTACCTGTAGGTTAACCGCAATGTCCCACCACAAATAACCCAGAATTTCATATCTCGCTACGTGAGTTGATACCAACGGGAGCCAGTTGTGACACGTATTATCTTTTAGGTAATGAATACTTTTGTTCGATTAGTTTTGAGGATTGGGATGGGACGTAAGTAAGTACTTTATGTTATTTTAATAATTTGGAAAATGATTCACTTTTGAAGTTTTCTTTTGAAGAAAAATAGATTGTTTAGAGGATTAAATGAATTATGAATATCTATCTGTGGTTATATCTATTAGGTTAAACGCCTTGGCTTGATTTTTTCGTGGCATTAGGTAATAAATTCAAAATCTCTTGGCCCTAAAGTGGCATCGATACTACGGCGCGGCGCGGCGGTGCGTACAACGAGTTGATGTTATATGCCAAATCTTCTTAAAGAGCATTTTCCCCAAGCAATCGACCTATTAAGCAAGTAGTTCAAGCGATGGTACTCAATGACCATAATAATTAAAGGTATGAGCTGTTCTTGTGTTTTTGAGTGTGCCAAAGTTTTATACGCGTTCAATACAATCCCGAAACATTCCGGGCCGACTTTATAAGTAAGCCGAACTTATTGAAGCCGCATAATCACACGGGAGTGTTGAAAATACTAGAAGACTCATGCTAAGGCTGCGTTTTCAACGTCGTTTACAGTCAACGTTTGAGTATAAGTTCAAACGCCGATTCGACTTGACTTCTTAAGCCCTTATACTATGCTCACGGTACATTTGGCACAGGAGCAAGAGCAATGCTTCATCGTTATCTCCATCGGTTCCACTTAGTGCTAATAGTGAACGCGTTAATTAACCCTCAGCTCCCGTCTCTTGTCCGCCGGCTCCCGAGCGCCGTCGCTGCGTGCCGTCTAATGACTGCGGGGAAGATATTACTGTTCGGACATGTTCAGGATCACGTACGTAAGTATAAGGCTTTTCAATAGGACGAATAGAATGTGAGAATAAAAATAACTTCATTTGGTCATTGTCTCTGGACCACATCGTAGTAGGTAGTAAGTACACACGGCAGTACACAATACATGCATAAATATACGTAATATTATCGAAAAAAAGTATAACCTATGTTATTAATTAATCACTGTTTTTTTTCTCTTACATTAGATAATTAATTCGGTTGCCAAAGATATAATAAAATTAGTTTGAAATACTGACAAAGAATCCTTGTGTGGTTGTGTCTAATAATCATAAAATATTATAAATCATTCTCTAAAGTTATTATTTGTAATTTTATTCGGTATACTCAAAACATAATTTACAAATAGCAAATCAAACAATCTGTAACCATTTTTAATATCTACATAAACAGAAACAAATACCGCCAGCCTACCGTAACACGAAATCAGAACACGAAATGATATTACAAAATCATCCAATACTTAATAGCGAAATTACTTGCGTATAGCTAAATAACTTAATATAGTACAACACCAATTATTCGTGACCCTCGATGTTGCACCACTGTCCCCTTCCGACATCTATTACAAAGTTAACAACACAGCTGTCGAACCACCACTTTGTAACATTTCGTTTAGGATTTGTGTTGGAGTATATGTAAAATGTAACTTGGTAAAAGCCTATTGGAAGGGTAGGGGAGGTCATATAATGTTGGCACTTGGTTGGCAATCGCCCCCATTAATGCAACCTATTACCGCAATGATATTATCCACAATTTGGTATGATATCTGTAATAATACATTCATTCGTTAGTCCATTATACCAGTATCTACTGTATCAAGTAATGTTTGTACTGAATATTGTATACAGAAATTGGTTTGGTCTGCCCACAAACATAATACAGTATCATATTATTTTGACGCTTATTATATTGATAGATTACCCATACGGCTGAATTATATTTGTTTTTAGTACCCGTATTTTAAGTGGTGTACGTAATAGAATTAAAACACACTGATATAAATATTTTTACCATCAATGAAAGTTCATGGTGAAATATTCATGCGTTTACGCTGATTAAGATCTATTGAAAATTTCCATAAGAAAGTCGAAATTAATTATACTTTATGAAACTATCCGAGTGGAGATATCTAAATAGGTGCCAGCACTGTCGATTTTGGCTTCCAGATGCTGTGGCGGGTATGATAGGAATATGGTAGGTCATACTATAGTAACTCAAAAAATATTTAAATTTACAATTATTTATTTAGGTACTCTAATATTTTCTTTCAGATATAGTCAGGGACCTAATTCCGTCTAGGGGGGTATATCCGACGTTTTCTAATTACGCCCGTTCTTATGGAAGGAAATCTTTTAATAACCGTATAACTATATGAGCATCAAAGCTGTCCTTCAATTAAAATGCCCGTAATTGCAAAAAGACGTATATGCCCCCGTAGGCGGAATAAGGCCCCCTGACAGAAATATCTTTTAATATCATTGCGGGAAGCAAACCGCGTCACCCAATTTATTAGTCTCTCCAACCACCCACTTTACAACTACATCATCATTAAATTACATTTAGCGCTAAAAATATCATAATTACCATTTTTTGGTAACATGTAGGCGGTGCTAGAGAGCGGGCACAAAGGAAGTGCGCTTATGGCCAAGCTCGGCGTTAATAAAGCATCTATCACGAATGTCAATGGTTTGTGTGTGGCCGCGACCGCAGCACAATTAGTGCAGGCGTGGGAGGGTGAGAACAGCTCTCCGGCTCCGCTCATTACACCAACGTATCACGGAGTTTCATCTCTAGGCAGGTTCAGGCAATGTTTTAGTGAAGGCTATTGTATTCTTAACATGAGAGAGACGTTGAATTGGTTGAGTACTGGTAGTCCACATATTCACTAAATCGGTGTTTTATTCGACGGAAACCATGATTATGTTGGCCTTATAATTGTATAGTGATTTGACAAGACAGAGCTCTATGGTAGCTTTTCCTCAAATTTACGCTGTACAACACAAATTATTTTGTAGGGGATGATACTACGCCGATGAAATTTTATATCGCAAGTGATTACTAGTAAGCAATGGAAAACTGTCGAAGCGTAAGCAGTTAACAAGAGACGTCCATACCTTGCATAAAGGCACCTAGCTTCATACATTATTCGAAAATCACTCTCTAAGAAATTCAAATTCAATAAAAGAATGAAAAATACTGCAAGAATTTATTTTACTTACATCAAAATAAAGCAAACGTACAAACAGCAACATCAACTCTACATATTTCCTGTCTACCTTAGTGGAATGCTATTCTACACCAACCTAATGAATTAGTGTATCGGCCTTTAGTTCTATCGCATCGGACAGACGCCCCGGAACATTATGTGGATGGGCAATGAGTGCACAGACCATGTAACCATTTCGCTTAATGTAAGAACGATATTATGATTTGAACTTCGAATCATGGCGGCCATGGCGGTCAGTGTAGAACAAAACATTCGAGAAATATACCTACCTACCTACTGTTTATTATCTTTTTCAATTAATTACAAAGAGGTACATACAAATAATTAATTTCCCTTTATTTTTGGAAGTAAGTAATTTCAGTAGACAAGTCTATGCCACATAATAAAATAATTGACTATGGTTGATGCTTTCACAAATTAAATGCCAAATTGAGTCAAATAGATTATAATAGGTAATGTACTAAACAGATGCATTCGTTACGGTGTGTTTATCCTCAAAATCAAATAATATTTTACCTTCAAACAACAAAGGCGAACCATAATTAAGTTAAATAAAAACATAAAAAAATCCCAAGTCGATGTTTATTTTGCTAAATTTGATTTTATGGCCTTTTATTTTAATCTACGGTCAGCGATCCAATCAAACTATTCGCCATTTTTTATCATTAACGATGTTAATTCCCCGTGTTTTACAGCCTACTTAATATTCACGCGATCAATAAAATCTTTTAAACTTAATTAATATACGTTCCCGCGCATCCGTTTTGCCCTAAAATACTGTCGATCATTCCAATAAAGTTAAAAACCGACTTAACGTAATAAAATTAGTACAAATCCACTATTAACTTGAAGATCATTCTTCGGATGCTAATAGACAAGCTATAAAGACCACCTTTCTGTATATGTGTGGAGTAATAAATGAATAAAAACAATTACTGCACCACTAACTTATTAGTGCAGTCAAAATTCAAGCACACTAAATGAAGATAAGTCTTAGTTCTTTTATTATAAAGTTTATATTTGTATGCAGACTGCATTTGAATTTTTTAATCAGGCGCATTATTAACGTTGGGTAGCGGACACGCAGTGGAGAGTATAGCGTTATCATTGAGCGGGAGCGAATCGCTCAATTGATATGATTTCTATTATAATACTCGATAGAAATATTACATCGATATCCAATCATTTGTGTGAAGTGAAGATTGGTTTTTAATTTAAGCTGTTACGGTTTAGCAATTGGCATGGAAATCAATTAGCCAAAATCAAACAAAAAACGATTGATTAAATCGATGGATTTTTTATTCGATTAGCTAGAAATAGATTTAATTGCATATCGATTTGTTAATTTTATGTTTTATAAAATTTATATTGATTGTATGTTTTGTATATTTTTTGTGAAGTAGTACAATATTGTTTCCAATTATTATCATCAAACTAGTTTTATAAGTATGTATGGAACGCGAAACATAAGTATCACGGTAATCGCTAAGACGCAGATTAGCTTACATAAGACAATTCAAATTTCACAAAGTACTTGCGTTATTCTAAACAAAAATATTATATTCAAATTGGACTTCATTGAATCTTCTAATACGTAATAGAATCGAATAAGATTTGTGTGGTGTTAGTAAGTATTATATTGATGGCATAAAATAAAGTGCACTTTATGTTTTGACAAAAATAATTATCATAATATGAGTTCTGTGTTTTTTTCTACTATTATGCATATCAAGATGTCAACCTTATTCCAATATGAATAAGTGTAATAATTTTCCATCTCGAGGCTACACGGTACCCGCTCGCTTGTCCACAGCGCGCGCACCAACAGGCGGCGAGATGAAAGCCGGCGGCGCTTTTGAGAGGCACATTGCGGCGCAATTAGGGCCCCACTGTAATGAGAGGAGCGACAGAGTCACCACTAATCGGCCGCAATGCCTGCGCGGCTAAGAGCTCACTTTTCAATGAGTTTTGTGTGGCCACCTACCTATATTGTTAGATGGACTTATTGAGAGTTGATTGATTTTCTTATAGTGGTTAATTATTTATATCTATGGATTTTATTTCTAGTTTTCTTACTGATATAGTTATTGTTTTCAATTTAAGGTTATTTTAAGTGATATAATTTTATTTAAATGCACGAGTTCAAAGCTTCAACCCATGGTCAATATGAATTACGATCACGAATTGCTTTGATTCTGACCATTAATTATTAGTTGCTTAAGTTTAGCGAAAATAAGCAATCATACGTCATGATTGACAATTATTGTAAAATAAGTTAAATGTTTTTTTACGAAGGACTAATTTTGCGATCGTGAAATAAGTTGTTCATCTTATAAAATCAAACATTAACAAATTAAAATACCTGTTGAATTTGTAAGACAAATTGTTTTCCATTTCAATTTTTTATTTTTAGTTTAGTTGAAAAATTACTACTACCCTGACAATAATTAAAAACTCTTCTCAATAACCTTGAACATTGACCATTGAAATTGAGTTCTTGCGTTCCCTGAGCAGTACAGGTTTTAGGAACATAGAACATTTTAGCGCTTCTTGAAGATTATTCCTAAAATGACTAGAATTACTCAAGCTCATTCATAGTTGTAATGATTTGGTGCATACCTGGAAACGATACATCATGAGCCTTCTAATACTTATACTCGTATTAGGAATGACATGATGACATGATGGGAACTAACTTAACAGTGTCGATTGCTGTTTTTTTTTTAATTTGAGGGATTAAAGACTGGCTGGTTGGTAACGTAAAATTTTAAGATAGATTTAAGGCTATGAACTAGGAAGACCTGGCTAACAAAATTAAACATTATAATTTATAACATTAAGTGTGAATATTGAAGATTACTTGTATGTGAAATAATTTTTTCCTAGGGTGACTTAAAAATATTTTAATTTAGAAATTTTTATACAACATAGTTTTGTTAAAGGTAGATATAGTAACTAATATTTAGGAACTAAGCAAGATTTTTTTATAATTGTGAAAATATTTTTTTTATGTAATAATCGTGCAATCCTCTGTAAAACGAATGCCGGAAAACTTTATAATATGTAACATGAGTACGACATAAAATTTACATAATGATTATGTTAAAAATTGCATCGAAGATGATCGATCAAACTTACATTTTTAATCAATTTACACCTCACAAAATTTTTATAGTCATTGATTTGCGTAACCGTTATGTTCCAATTTTTGTTTTCATTACGTCTTTTATTTACACCTTAAAAAGAAAATTTATCAGAAAAACAGTAATGTATACTATTGCTATCATAACGACATATTTTTTGTGATAGACACAAAGCATAGCTCCTGATTAGAAAGGTGCTCAATTCTTTTGTGAGCCCAAAAGAGTCATAATGTGACATCCGTTGATGACAGATGACCATAGCATAACATTTTATATACCGCCAAGCTATTACCTTCCCAAACGAATTTAACCTTTAAAACATAGATATAACAATCATTTTCAATTTACAAAACAGTAACAATAGTTTGGTGTGTGACACAAAAAGGGTTCAAAAAGATTTCTAAATACAGAGGCGCTAAAAGGTGGTCCCGATTAATATATTTATTTTGTATGCAAGCATTCTGTTGACTTACGCATAAAGACGTTTGCAGGGTTTTTTTATTTACATGCTACGATGTGAAAATTAGCAACCTAAGGTTCCCCAAAACTCATGGTTAGCGTTTCGGTTAATATTTTTACAACGTAACAACAAAACAAATAATGTTCCGCCTTGTAGGTATTTACTTTTGAATATGTTTTGCATATATATTAGAGGTTTTTACGTATTGATTTGAGTCGACCGTGCTTAAAATTATTCGGGAACCTTGTGAATAGCTAGGGTACGTTTCATTATGCTAGGTTAATATTTTTATTGTCTAAAGCTATTGTTATTGAAATAAGAGGAATTAGTATCGCGAATCTGCGGTTGACTTGTTGCATCTCGAGATACCTCTTTGAAGATAAAGGCGTGAACATGAATATACTATAGAAAATTAAAAGCACATTATATCCGCAAACTGTCATGCAAACGCAAAATAATAAAAATCTATCGATATTTAATCTCCATCACAATTCAATGAAAAAAATTAAAGACCCATTGAAACGATATTCGCAACAGAAAGTCAGTTCATACATCACGAGAGACTATTAAATATTGAGAGCGGATCCGAGTCCATCCATCTAGCGAGGGCATGAATGACACTAAATAACAAGTATATCGGTCACGCATAATTAAAGGGATCCATACCGCTCGGCTCTTGTCGCTATGGTTTTGCGGCAGAAAGCGGGATACGGTTTTATTAACTCAGTGATAAGTTAGTTGTCTGGTGACGTCGAGCATGCCAAGAAATAACTAATACATATAAAAACATTTTTTTTACTAAGAGCGCTGCTTCTCAACGGTTTTACCTAAAACAGAAATGAACTGCTCTTTCAAAATAACATACTACTATATCTAAAAAAAATACACTTTTATGTGTCATTTCCAGTCAAGAAATTGCTGAATAGCGAACTAGTAACTAGCGTGCAAACTAACTAGCGTAGCAGTGGCGAAGTGTGAGATTTTCCGAAAGGAAACCCGACACAACATATAGTTGCTAATAATATGCATACATGTGGTCTGCAAATCGTTCTAATGATAATTAGATTTTACATAAATTACGAAAGGGAAGATGGCAGGAAGCGGTTTATGTGAACCCTTCGCCACTAAAGTCTAGTAAGCTCTGGATGACTGTAGACCCTACGGATATAAAAAATTCAGTGTAACTCAGCACGATAAACAAGTCTCTAATACAACAATCAGTGCGTCACCCTACATCCACACATCTGCATGCAACAATACTAGTGATTAGCCGCGTTGAACGACTCTATCGACATTGTCGCCGGTCGCCCGCGTGTCGCCGCCTCATGTCGCACTGACAGCGTTTCACTCACTGACAATTGACGGTCAATTTGTTAATGATGTTCATGATGACATTTAGTTGACGAATGGTAGTGACATGAGTGATTTTTGTATGAAGTTTTGGAATGAAATCTTAAGTAAACCGACGTTGGTGATTGGTTATGATTTATATTTCGTATTTATGTTTGTTGGAAGAAAAAAATAAACACCGCTGAAGGCATCTGTATGCAATTTGTAACACATATCTATCTAGTCTAGGATCAGCATGAACGTACCTTTTTATCCAGGTAAAATACACAATGGGGCGATTATCTTGGGAAAGAGCTTCCGCGCAGATGTGCTCAAGAAAAATCTAATAATTGCTTAATCTTATGACTGAGACCTATCCCAACTTAAGTACATAGAACAAAATTTATTTCGAAAATAAAGAAAGAATCATGTAGTAGAGGGGTCAATAACTCTACATAGGATAATTGTAGCCATTTCTCAATGTGCAGATTATTAATTAGTTAGTGAGGGAAAGTAGTTTGCTTCATTATAGTAAAAACAAACTGATGCCGAATTGAACTGACGTGGACGATGCGGATTAACATCTTTAATGTCGTTATAGCTATTGGACATATTTTAAGTCTCAAGATAATTACTAAATATTGTATAAACAAGTAACATCTTGAAAGCAGGAATACACTATTATTGCGATGGTATTTTCTCAGTAGAACAATAGCATATAAGAAACATAACAGTCTGGCTAAAAGTAAGTACAAATCAAAAGCAAGCTTTCTTCTAGTTTTTAGGTATTTATTTCAAACTAGCGACACGCTCTGGCTTGGCACGGGTATAACATAACAAAATAACAGTATTTCTCCACTATTTAATAGATGTTATTATACATATAAACCTTCCTCTTGAATCACTTTATCTATTTAAAAAAAACCGCATCAAAATCCGTTGCGTAGTTTTAAAGATTTAAGCATACAAAGGGACATAGGAACAGAGAAAGCGACTTTGTTTTATACTATGTAGTGATAAACATCGATATAGGCAAATTATATTGCAATGGAAAGACTTAAGCAATGAGAGTTTACAACGTTTCCGATACGCCAATGTGAGCCGCAATAGTTGGCAAATTGAATGCAATTGTACGTAATTCGCAAGCATTCGTAATGTCAATGGATTTTGTAACGGCCACACGTGTACGCGATTATCTATGCTCTATGTTTGTATTATAGTATGTTTTTTGATAATTTTGAATACGAATGTCCGAAAATCTGTTAGTTCTGTCTGATGCAATGTCCTTCATTAGACGACATTTGACATTTTCCTTGGAGGTTAATTCACATCAGGTGCAGTGAACATTGACACGCCACAATAAAAACTGCAGTCATCACTGATGTTACAAAAAGGTCTGTTTATAAAGGATAAAATCAGCAACTGACTATTCTTGATTAGATAATTTTTAATTAATAACAAATATATTTTCTTCAAAAAGAATTTTCCAAATCGGTTCATAAATGAGCGATTTCTGAGGTAACAAACATACAAAAAAAAAATAACATTCACGTCGAATTGATAACCTTCTCCTTTTTTTGAAGTCGGTTAAAAAGCAGGACAGTGGACATTAAAAATTGACTCGATACTTTTATCTCGCCAGTCTATTCTACACTCACTAAGCTAGTGCAAAAACTACAATGGGTTCAAAAGTAAAGAATATGATTACATAACATTATATCCATTTCCGACATCCGGAAATCTAAACTAGTAATTATGGGTTGACTCCATGATACGCATTTGACACTCGTCTCACGTGCGGTGGGAAATCTATTACGATTAAATTGACAGTAGTTTTATACCATTAACGGACAAGATGACAAGATTGCTTGTCTTATGGCAAGTCTGTTTATAAACAGTAGCCGCATTATCCAGAACTATAGATGCGTTAGTGTAGCTACACTCCCCCATTGTAGTGTGCTCAAGTTGTTTGCCGGGTATACACTGCATGGTGCTTTTATCATTCTCACTTTAGATGTTAGGCCTATTAATTCCAGTCGGTTTTCAACGAAGGCATGCCCGTATACAGGGCGACATTTGCTGTGGCCCGAGATATACAGTTCAGTGTGTATTCCTCTTGGTTGTTAAATCACACTCAGGTCTAAAAGCGCCCGTGAACATTTCTTCTCCTTATCCCCTCCGTTTAGCCTAAGAAGTTGCCATCCATCCCCCATTTTCTACCTCAGTTTCCACTGGGTCTCTGCATCGCAATGCCGGTGTATCTTTCGCAGTTTCCCTACGGAGATGACTGTACGGACCCCTTCTAAAAAAACTATTAATTAAACTGATTACTATGTCTATTATAACTAAACACAGTAGTCTCTTTGCATTATTGTTTGGTGCTAAAGGTAGACAAAATGGTAGTAATCACCCATACGGGCTGTTACACCTTTATTAAGCAATGGGTACTCAGTATGAGTAAATAATTTTGAGAGTCGGAGATACAAACAATAAAATATTTCTTGATACTAGGTCTACGAACGAATGGCATTAAAGATCAAACAATTATGTCTCAAAAATATAAAACATTTTCCTCCTTTAGATTTTCTTTCACACTCATACCAAGACTAGTATAAAGCAGTTACTCTAGTAACGACCAGAGACAAAAACCCACTATGATTTATGGTAAATGGTAAGTCGGTAATCCACCGGCCACCCGCATGCTGAGCCTAGCCGCTACTTATTACGATTTATGTATTGAAGCCAAATTGAGATGTGTTATAATGACCGCTTCCAAAATTACTAGGAGTCGAATACTCCCGTTAACGACGCGAGATTAGATACAATGGCGGGGTGATATTCTTGTTTTAGTAAATTTTGTATAGGTATTTGACTTTTATTTGTGTTGCGTTATAGATTTGTAATATTAACAATTAAAACCGAAGCAGATGTATTTTTACAATTTATTACTCATAACGGAAAATATTAGATGTAGTGTAGACTTAATATTGAATGATTCCATTGTAACTCCGTAATACTATGAAATGTTTCACATGTTTATATAATATTTCATTTACAAGTTCACTAAATCTCAACTATTTAATCACTCAGAACTATGGCTGAGTTTCTATACGCTACTCACGGCCTTAAACTAATAGGATCCAATGCAATACCATTAGCAAGAGTCCCGCCACGCCCGCGGGTCCCACAGACCCCTAATGACAGCAAGCACAGCCCCGTGCTATAATGCGGTAGTAATCCACTTCCGCTAAAGAACTGCTCGCCACCTTTAAATATAGGGTGACCGTAATCATACGGGGATGGAGATGTTTATTAAAAATTGGAATATTTGGGTGGTTTAAAAAAAGTGTCTATTTACGTGGCCACATGTTTTTTGCGGAACTAATATTGTTTTTTGGCGGTTATTTGCAAAAAAATACTGTGTAATGTGGCCTTAATACAATCGGTTTCTGTTTTCGAGTGTTATTTGAATTAATGAATATTTTGATAATGATTTCTTTTTATTTTTAGAATGTACTTTTATCTTATAGAACCGTGCTACTATCACTTTTATCTATGGCTGGTTTTTTACTGTGGCTCCGCCCGCGTTTAAAAGTTTTTCCGTGATAAAAGTCCCGCCTTATATTTTCTTAGGATAAATGGAGCCTATATTTTACGTTAAACCTTCAGTAATATATCGGTGAAACTGCATTAAATTCCCTCCAGTTTTTGAGTGATGCGTGTACAAACATACAGACAAACAGAGCAAAATTAAAAAACCTGTTATTTGGCTTCCGTTCTAATAAAATTTTGTTCTGTATTACTTTATATTAATCCTGTACTTAGACTTAGTTTTTCTTATAAATACTTTCTAGACTTTTTGTAAATATAGTGTGTGATAAATTAATTAATAAAGGCTCTCCATATTCGTTTTTTTAATATTTTTTATATACAGACATCGGCCATGGATACTATGGGCCAGTTCATACATTGTCTTAAAAATCTCTCGTGGAAAAACTTTTCCGTCCCCATTAATTCAATAAATGTGAAAATGAAGAAATGATGATGGAAATGTCAATGCAATAGTTATTTTGGTGTATTTATGGACTCTAGTTACTTCTTTTATTGAAAGAAAGGAACGGATTCTAAGTTATGACTGTTTTTTTAATGTTCCCAATAATCTTTTTAGATGCCATTATCCATCAAACTGAGTACCTCTGCTATGGAATAGCCAGCTTGTATTATTTCAAACTTTTTTACGTTGCAAATAAATAGTAAACTAATCAGTGGCGAAGGATGAAATTTTTCAAAAGGTTACCCGATACAACTTAAAGTTACTAATAATACTTATAACTGTGGTTAGCAAATTGTTCTAATGATAATTAAATTTAACATAAATAACAAAAGAAAGCCGGCAAGAATCAGGTTGTATAGACCCTACGCCACTGTAACTGATACATATTTTATAAATACTAAGTTCAATATACATTGAGATGGTACGTCGTTAAAGTGTTAAATAGAAAAAGGTTTCCTATGTAAGTCACTGTCTGTATAGGCGCCATTGCATCGCATTGGTTATTACTGCCAGCACGTAGCATTGCAAATACTGTTGGTAGGATAACAGACTGATAGACAAAGCACGGCTTAATAGATGATATTTTTTAGAAATAGCTCCAATACGGAATGCTGACATGCCGTCATACCGCATTTTGGTATTGTATTAAGTGAACATTATGATAGAACGAGAGTCAGATGTAGTGCAAGTTATCAGTACTTATAATTTAGGTGAAGCTATCCCAAGAGTAACCATTGCAGCTTCAATCAGCCTACATATATAAATGTCAAGTACTAAAAACTTACTTCCTTTAACCAATGAAACCTATAGGAAGGAATTCCTTAAACTATCTATTTTAATTGCCAACATTCCTTATTTTACGTGACTTTAAACAATATGTACCATATACATATCGGAAACCAAGAAATTACCTTAACACTTCCTTTACATTACACAAAGGGTCTCATTTCCCGCACTCTATTCATATAAGGCCTACGGTATACACAAACCCCTTATCTCAATATACAAAAGGCCGTATTTCGTTTAACTATAGCATAGTTTTCTTTTAACTAAGCAGTTTAGAATATACAATCGGAAGCCGAAGACATTAGCGTAGAAAGAACGGCGACAATTTAGTCTCACAAAATCAATATCATTACGTACTGAAGGAAATTACTTACTGTTTGTAAATTAGTTTTCCTTTACTGGTGTATTACCGTTGAACAAACGTATGGGAAACGTAATAATTAGTTTAAATACTTATTTAATTTTATGTTTACTTAAGTTTCGTATTTAGGTTAAGAGTGTTCTCAAGATTAAATCTGAGTAGTGGCTAAGTATATAATGTGTATGTTTTAGGCTGTTAGAGTCTGAAATGTTGGTGTTAGAAATGTAGAATCTGAAGACTCCTTATTACAGATAAACTATGGCAGAACACTTGTATTTAACTTGCAGGCAAACAGTCAGAATATAGGAAATAGTTAGCTAATAAAATATAATTAATATTAGACTACAGTACACCATAGCTTAGTTGGCAATAGAGCGGACTGTCGTGACGAAGGACTGCAAGTTCAAAACCTAAGGCACACATCACTTGACTTTTTGAAGTTGTGTGAGTATTCCTTATAAATTATCGTTTGCTTTAACGGTGAAGGAAAACATCGTGAGGGAACCTACATACCTAAGAATTCTAAATTAGAAGTCCGAAGGTTGTGAAGTCTACCAACCCGCACTAGACCAGCGTGGTGGACTAAGGCCTAAAACGACTCAGTAATAGAGGAAGCCTATGCTCAGCAGTAGGCAGTATGTATTACAGGACTGGTATTATTATTTAGTTATGTTGTATCTTTCCTGCGGGAAATCATAGCATAAAAGCGGGCCTTTTTGGAAGGCTTGCGTGGGGACATGGATCCAACTTGTAGAGGCCCCTTTAAGATACATTACTCTAGTTGGTGTTTATACACCTTGCAAGTACTTTCTCTGTCTGTACTTATGGATGTAATATAGCTAAAGACAGCGTTTACAAATTATTATTATTATTTTATTATTAATGTTAATGTAGCATTAGAAAACTCAATAAAATAAATACAACGTCAAAGGGTAGCATTAAGTAGGTAAACGTTTCTTGAACGAAATTTCACTTAAAATATCGTTCGTGCTGTATGCGCGAAATCTACAATAGAAAAAATATAATTAAAGTTTTCGTTCTGGACAAAAAAATATTGTTTTTATAATTGTTTTTGTCATAAATTCATAACTGAATGGAGGATTGTAACTTGTGTATCTTCCTTTTTTCTTATCTTAATTTACTAGCGGTATTAATGCTAAGGTTTGTGAACATGTTTGGACATTTGGATGTTAGAAGTAAACGCGGAAACAACTGAACATATTTGGCACACCGATGGGCCGTGACCTGAACTAGCATATAGGCTACTTTTATAATGGAATATTTAATTGCGCTGGCGCCGTATACAAGGCGCTTTAAATCGCTACAAGGCTTTTCACACGAGCAAAGCCGCGAGCAACACCTACTTAGTTTATAAGTTTGCAAACATGTTATTTTTGTCGATGTAATAACAAATCGAGGTATAATTACATTTTAAATTTATACTAACAGCGTCTAGATATGGTTAAAATTTTGTATCGTCGTGGTAGACTCTACTCTACATTTCAATATTAATTGCCTTTCCTTATAGTGTCTACGATATGAAGATTACGAAATTCAATTAATGAATCAATTTTGTCTATTAAATGCATCCTGTTCAGACACATATCAACACGACTTTTACATAGAAATTATAACGTACTCGTCATAAAAATGATCAAAAAATAATTACCTAATATCATAAAATAAATTGGAAAACGAAAAATAATTATCACAAATTATTGACAATATAGACGAGTCAGACCGGAAATCGAATTGTCCAATCGCGGCGCGGGAAAGCGAGCAATATGGCGTCGGTTCCGCTCGTAACGTTTATGGGAAACAACATCGGTAACTAATAACACGGACTCAATCGTTAAACGTCTGTGTCAATTGATTTTGTCTGTTTGTTTATATTGATTCATTTTGTAATTGTTATTACTTTTTGACGTTTATTTGAATTTTGTTTTTTGTCTGTTATCCCGTTATTGCTAAGATTATTTTGATTGCTTATAGGTCATCATAATAATATTGTTGGTAATATATTTATTTTGATTATCAAACACTAGTAAAATATATTTCTGCGGTGTAATATATACCAGTCTATTTGATTCCATCTTCAAATTTAAGTACTAAATATTTTATTTATTTAAGTATTAGTGACACGCTATGCTAGCATTATTACAAGTAATATACATAAAATGTCAGTTTGATTTATAGCTGTGGACATAAAAAACATATACTTACTTCACAAAATCAACATTCAGTTACATTCAAGAGCATAATAGCATGTAATTAAATTAAAAAGAACCGCACAGAGACCCGTTGCACCCTAAATATAATGCCCTCGTAAAAAAAACTTAATGTGGAATTAGATTGCATTTTCCACATCAGTCGGCCCGAAAACCACATGGCGTGAAGTTTGGCCCAATGTAAACATTACAAAATGGCCGACTTTAATGAGTTTACTATACTAGCTTGTGTGATTTGGTAGGTTGTTTCTGTATTTCTCATTCAAAAATTATATTATTGATTTTTTATAAGTTTGGCGCAGTTTGTTCTTTACTTCGGAATGTGAGTCTCTACCGTCTATTTATGCCGCTAAGCGTAAATAAACATTGTGTGCAACAATTGTTGGTAATTATTAGATTAAATACCAATGGATGCAGATTGACGCAGTGTACTTTGATGTAGGGATTTGTAAATCAAAATTTTGGTATTTTTTTAATAATGTTTTTTGTTTAAATGCCGTTTTGACGCTTATTATTATGTAGTGTACTCGTTTTGTCATTCATTGGTATTAAATAAATATTTTTTTATGTATAAGAATAAAATAAAAAAAAAACAAAATATTTGGCGTAGAAAAAAAATCTCTGCAATGAATCTACATTATCACTCTTTATTTGCAGAATTAAGTTTGAATAAAAATGATTGAGATTGAAACTGACTGTTTTACCGCAAAATTATTGACACTTTTCATCTTTTTGAAAACTCTATTTGGCCTGCGGTAGATATTCCTAGATGGTTACCGTTCCGGAACCTAAAGTAGAGCCTATTTTTTCATGCGGATAACGCATCGACGATTACTCTAGTATTGTAATTTTTGGAAATAGTGTATTTTAGTAGAATATAAGCAAACTAATGTTTTATTAAAAACAAAAATATGTAGTATCCAAAATTTTGAATTACAAAACACTGCACACCGTTGCACTTATACCATTGGTCTAGGTATAATTTATGGTATTACTGTGGTATAAGATCTTATAATATACATATTATAGGTGTTGGTCTGATCATATAAGAGAAGTTTCATGAAAAATAGTCGTTATTGAAGCTTCATCATGTACTTATTGTTATCCACTTTCAATAAGTATGATCATATTGAAGCTAGAACCGCATTATATTTTTTTCTTTTTTTCTTTTGTTTATTATTCTTGCTTATTCTGCTTATTCTTGCTTGCTTAAATATTTGTGCAAACAACAATACTCGATATAAATATTAAAGAAGAAATAAACAATCAATAAATAAACAATCATAAGTTTAAAGTAAAACAATCAATAATCATTGACGGTGAAATTAGTAATCATCACATGGTATATATGATGCGGATTGTTAAAAAGGTATTTTATATCTGATATTTTTTTCCCACAATTATGGATTTAGCATGCGCTTGGATATATAAGAAAAAAAGCTTTTGCGACAATATAGTTGTCAAGATTGAACTGATGGCAAAATACAAATTCTAAATTCAATTAAGAATTCATATTATGTCTCACAAAAATACGTTAGTATTTTTCCTTCGCGTTTTCCTTGTCTGATTCAAATCAGTTCGATGATCGATTCATAAACTTTATCATATGCTTATTATACGTGCCTAAAATGCTTATTTTTTTACCTCTATGTTGTAAATGTTATAAATAATGTTTTGGATTTAATTAGCAATGCTATTGGGCAACAAATATTTAATCGAAATTAGAAAATATTTTTATACTGTTTTAAAAATATTTTTGAGGCATGACTTACATAAAACGGGCTATACAAATCAAACTGTTTGGTATAAGAACCCAGCTTAAAAATATTTAAAAAAAAAAAGATAATATTATGATATAGAATGCATGCACTGAGGTAGTCAAAGACCTGCAACTTAGATCTATTGTTTTGTTACCTAAAAAATAGCAGTAGAAAGAACACAATAACGATGATTTTTTAAACCCATTTCATATAAGTTTAAAAATTTTACAATTATTAATCTTAGTTCAAAACGAATTACCTACAAGTTAATATTGACAGTCTTAAGTGGTGTTTTGAAAGATAAATATTTACTAAGTAACATTTGATTATTTTAGTTATTAACTACTTTGGTTTACAGAAGTAAAACCTATTAATTTCTACAATTATCTTATAAATTGTAAATGAAGGAAAGTGGCAATTTCTACGCTGACAAACGTCCACCTTATCGATGCTAAATAATGGAGCGAGTAGTTAGAGCGCGTCTTCATCCCGGCAATTAACCGCCACCCCGTGCCAACCCCGGTGCACCCCGCCGCCCCCGCGCCCCCCGCGCCCGAGCCCCTCGCCCGCCTAAATTAATCACACCAAGAATCTCGCCCCCCAATCCAGGGCCGGATTAAAAAGTTTTATTGGAGAGCCGAGTGTGACAGTCCGACGCGCCTAGTCGGTGGGCGCGCGCCAATGGCGAGGTGGCAGTATGATGGCTCGCCGCTCCCATTGGCGGGCCGTCGCTTCGCCACGCCCGGTCCCGACGCCCGCACCAGGGCTGTCACACGCCACGTCAGTTGACCGAGGCGCGTCGACCCGTCAGCCGTATCCCGCGCTACCTCGCCGCTTTGTGAGAGCTAACGGAACGATTCGATTTATTGTTGTGACTTTTGTGTGATGGATCTGTGAACGGACATGGAGGAGGAGTCGATGTCTGGACACAGCTGTTCGGAGGACGATATCAGTGTGGGTCGGCCGTCGCCGGCGCCGTCGCGCTCGCCGTCACCGCACGATTACTTCAGACCATTGAAGCGGCTGAAGATGGCCTCGGAGCCGGTGGAAGAACGGCGCGGTGAAGGCGTCAAGAGTTTCTCCATACTGGACATTCTGTCTCACAGTCCGCGTACACCACCGCGCATAGTCCGCCCGTGGGACGCGTCAGGGTTCGAAAGACTGCAGAGGCTGCAGCGGTTGGCGGGCGCGGCGCTGCTGGATGGCGAGCGATGGCGGCTAGCGGCGCTGGGTCTGCTGAGGCCGCGGGACATGGCGCCGGCGGAGTGCTGCGATTCCGCCTCCGAGAGGTCCTCGTCTGCGTCAGACTGCTGTTCGGAGCCGCGGAGGGCGCCGCAGCAGAGCTCCACCGCTCCTCACACGCCCCTGGATGCTCTCTTCCATATGACGAGCAAAACATTCGAAGCCAACAATGCTGACAACGGAGGTAAGTTACTGTACACCACGAGTCATAGCAAATAGATACATAACAAGATACAAACATTTTGATATATGTCTAAATAGAATTTTGTTACTGTTAAAGTTGAATGCAAATATGTACCACTCACAAGCAAAAGGTAAAAAATAATTGTGACAAAAAATCAGACAATCACACACAACGCTCGATTCCAAAGGAAAGAAGTTGTGATATTAAAATTCACAATGAGCTATTATACCATTCTAATTGACTATAATTCATAGTTTTACTTCGCCTGCTATTCATGCTTTTACCACGTTAATTTGTTCTTTCTCTTAAAAAGAAATAAAAAAAGGTTTTATGTTATGAAAAAGCGATTTTAGAAACACTAGTATTGTGTTGTGAGAGATAAATTTAAATCATTTTGAAGCATAGCGTTCGAGTTGATGTTTTTGTGCATAACGTTAATTAGGCCTAGTACAAATTGACAGATTCAAATACTACGTGTCCAATTACGGCCCCCTACAATGTGTCACTGGTTTAGATGGCATTTTTAACATGTATTTTTATTTTGACATGTTAATTATAGCAACTTTAAAATATAAACGGTTTCACTTTAGTTTTAATTTCTTCCATACATTGTTACAATGTTATTTCAATGCTAAGTTGCAATGTCATTTCATAGAATGGGTTTCTGTGATTATTTTACTCATACATATAAAATGTAATTGGTGATATTTAAAAGGTCTTTACAAAATTGCAAACAATGTGTTATAGTTTAATAGAAAATAACTTTTTATGTAATTCATCCAAAGGAGCGATTAATTTTATTCCATATTTTATATATATCTTTTGATTTAAAATAACCATGTTAACAATGCAAATTGCACTTAACATGACTAAACATAAAGTACACTATACAATAATCGAAAAGAAGCATTCTAATAAACTTTCAAACTCAATATAAACCGCGAGTTTAAAATCAATGCATTCCCGTTTCATTTTGTAACAGTATTAAGATTCTATTTTTAAAATACCAAGTTCTATATTTAACGGAAGCTTGATTTAATTACACTGCAGTTTATATTTGTAGTACTTATCTACTTCTTAACAACTGATTTACTGAAGAAGTCATGAAAACCGGAATTTACCTTTTCCGTCGCTAAATATCCGATATACTATTAGAATAGACTTAATTATAAATAAAGAATTTGATTTCATTATCTGTACTAAATTTTATTTAAAGTTTAAAATATATAGGTTTTAAATACAATTATATAACAATACAATATGCTGTGTGGTAGGCAGAGAACAATGTGTTTCTTAGATTATTGTGAGCAGTTTTACGATTTTTTACAATCACTGCGCTAGCACAGTGTCAATAAAATGTATATCTCATCAATATTCCATTATCTTAATCCAGTTTAATTGTGCGTTTAATATAACATGCTTTAATATATTCATTCTTGGCATAATTTTAACACGGGCCGGACTTCAATGACCTTTGAACGCAAAAGCAGCGCGGATGGTGTGAGATAAACTTATAGTGATATTGTCCCGATTGCCCGATTTTGTCCTAACCCAAAAGCCAAAGCGTACTATTAAACCAAACCGGCGACATAAATGTTACATAATATATACGTATTTCATTTTAAAAATAAAAATAACAAAATGTCAATATGCCGCGTGGTAAGCAGAGAACATGTTATCTTATATTTTTGTAAGCAATTTTACAATGATTTATAATTTCACAATTTCTCTTTAATGATATGTATATTTATGACATTGCTAAAAATGAACACTAACAATTTTAACGAATAACGTAACAAATGAAAAAAATACAATTTTAAAGAACACCTTTTTCATTTTGTGTTGAAATGTATAAATTATATTATTATATTGATGATATAATGCACAGACAATACTTTTTTAATTAGTCATCACTACATGAAAGATTTAAAAGTCTTATTTCTATTTAAATATTTATTATTTGCCAACAGCGTACAACCGTTCAGGCATAGTGGATATCACTCCGGCGTAAAATTTCACACAGATTATAACTTTGATTCAATATATAATAAAAGCTCGCCATGTGAGTATTTTTATTGTTTTACGATGCGATTATGTAATTATATTTACTTGATTATAACTTAGAGACTTCACAGACTATTAAATGTTAAAAGCGATAATTTGACAATAGCTATATGTACATCAACACAATATTGCAATAAACGTGATTTAAAAGAAATACTGTTTTATAAAATGACTGGAATCAAATCCGATGACAGGTTAAAAGTAAGCAAACATGTGCTTTGTGCAGTGACAGTTGTCACAACAGCGCAGTATCGCAACATGAAACGTTGGCCGAGCGCCAAATGTTCGCTTATAATTTATTGCGCACGCAGTAAAGCAATTAAGCCGAAGATATTCTTTGTGTGTTCGATATTTAAATTATGTAAAACTAAAATATAATTTCTTTGGTAGAAAAAACGACGTATGCTGTAAAAAATAAAGCTTCTAGTGCACCGAAAAATAAAGTTCAAATTAGAACATCAAATAAATTCATGACAGGATTGATAAAGGAATCCACATACAGGTATTATTGAAATTCAAACAGGTCATAACATAAATGTTATTTAATTAAATAAAATGGTAAATATAAGCTATAACGCATGTGAAATGCATTTGTCCATAAATGATATCTCCTTACCCTCAATTATATAATAAAAGAAAACACGAACAGGAATAAAAATGGCGAACACAAATAGTTTAGTGCGCAGGCGCATTGTTTATTCGCTTATTAATTGCATTAATTAGAAGCTATTGAAGTTAAATTGAGCGCGAACGTCGAACATACGGTCATATAATATTAACTTATATAATAATAACTTGCATATTATAAAACTGCGTCGGGATGGTCTCTACAACTACCGTGTGAAGTTGTAAAGATATATTCGAAAGGCAGTTAAGAATAACTTTTGTTATAGTTGGTGACAGACAACGTCTCTAGGTGTTGTTTTATATTCGTCAGCGGGTCATAAAAGTCCACTGATATGACGAGCGTTCCCGAGAGCAATTGAGTCCAATCTCCGGCCCGCTTCTTAATTTTATAGCTCCAAATGTCCCATTCACTCAGGTATTTTTTACTCTGAATAGATATTTTTAAATAGAGTTTCGTTTCTTTTTATTGTTATCTTATGATTTTTTAAAATAGCGTAAGAAATATATTACGAGATTAAGACATAACTAGATGCCGGGGTGTAATTAATCCTTTGCAAAATTCATAATTTCCATCCACTGATGTATAAAATGAACCTATCGTCATATCAGTTTCACGCTTACATAACGTAAAAAAAACATGCTTGCTGAAACTATCTTTCTTATCCTAGTACGGCAACGTATAGTCATATACTACTACCGTCGGTCGCCAGAATTCTGTCAGGGAGTATAATTGGATATACTCCGACAGAGTGGGCCGTAGCTTTTGCAAACTTCTGTACGACGATAGTCTCTTGGAACACAATATTAATATCTTAAACCTTTCCATAAGCGAAATTCAAATTTAAAGAGGTAGTTATGGTCACTATACTCCGACAGAGTGGACCGTAGCTTCCTAAAACTTCTCTACGACGATAGTTCCTGTCTATTGGCACACAATATTAATATTTTGAACCTTTCCACAAGCGAGATTCAAATCTAAAGAGGTAGTTATGGTCACTCAAATTCGCCATAGAAGATACTATAGTGACCGGATACTTAAAATGATATCACATAATGCTATATTTATTCGTATTTGATTGATATGCCATTAGGTAAAAGTAGACAGTAATACGTATTTGATGACTGTATGTAATGTACACCATGGTATATGGGAAATATACTTAGAGACTATAGTAACTGGATAACTCGGTTTCTACAAATTTTACAATATACAAAAAACAATGGAGGCAGCGAGTATTTACACTTGCCAATAAGAATATTTTAGGCTTCTAAAAAAATGTGTATAAAAGTAAAAAATATCGATATGAAAAAAAGATAGCTTTAATTTTATATAATAGAAACGGCATTTTCGTTATGATGGGTAAAGAAAACAATAATTATATTTTTACTCTTTTAAAATTGTCTTACTTTATAATTTTATATTTGGTAAAAACTGTCACATCAAAAATGTGTATGAATTAGATAAAAAGAAAATATAGTAGAAAGTAGTCAGATTAAAATTATCAGAATTATATTTAAAATGACTAAACGCATTTCAACGCTGCTGGCGGTAATACATGCATTTAAAATATGCCCAATGTGTACAAAAATACCATTTTTTACTCTATGAGATAAATTAAATTAAGAAAATAGAGACAGTCGATGCCTGATCTAATATTAAAATAATTTGTGTATGGTTTCAACCCAGCTGCAAAATATAACTGAACGTATTAAGAATATAATATGTCTGTTTAACATAATATAATTACTACTACATGTACCTACGCGACGAATATTCGGCAACGTAAATTACGTCGCATCGCGGGACATCCATCGATTTATGCGCGAAATTATCTTAAAATTATATTATCTTGATTATAACTTAGCGCAGGAGTTCCAATTTAGTTCTGTTTATCCTATTTATTAAAATTTAAATTAATTATTAATTAAATTATTATAAATCTGGGTGGCATTTTAAAAATCGATTAGCAGGAGTAATAATGTATGAAATAAAATTAAAATTAATTTAAAATCAATTTTAAACACAATAACACAAATGATTTTCTAACATATCTTGTCTGTTTTGTTACCAACGTTTGATATATAATTATTTTTAGCATAATTTAAGGTAAAAAGAAAACCTAGAAAAATATTGAAGGAATATTGGGCTAACAATAATATTAGTATTTTTACTTCTAATATAATTACTAGCCAAAACTATTTCATCACTTGCATAACAAATCCGGTGTGGCGCCATGAAGTCATCTAAAGCTACTGTCTGTTAAAAAGTAAGGGATGAAGGTGTCAAGGATAGAAACCGTGCCGTTTCGCGCTATGTCCAATAGCAACACTTTTTGTGCTGGTGCGAGGTGCTACCAAGCGACGTCATGTCGTTAAAATTTGAATAAATTATAATAAATCAACGGAATAAAATAAAAACACAAAATCATTTGAGTTTTCATTTCAAATTATTATAACTCAAAAAAATCTCTATACTAATTTATACATTTTATTTTAAAATTTTAATAGATAAATTCAGTGCCTATTTAAATTATTAAATGTCGTCCATAATAAAGTAAAAAACAAATTATAATGATTTTCCTCACAATGTATTTCATGTGTTAAAAGAAATAAGCATTTTAAAGTTTAGTTTTCTTTAAATAAAACCTTTATTGAATCCATTATGCCTTAAATATCATCGTTTTAAGTGCAATAACATTCTGCGTTTTATGGTAAATAATTCCTTTTATAATCAAACAAATAATATTTTGGGCACCATTGAACCTTCACTAACATATTTTTTTTTACTTGGCACTTACATAAATATAAAGTAAGATGTTTAAAATAATTACCAACAATTACCTCCACATTAACTACACAGTAATACAGGTAAATTTACGTAATTATAAACAATCAAATACAACAACAAAAATCGATTGTATAACCTTCAAACATCGATTACCAAATTGTCATCGACGACGTATCGATTATCAGACACGGCTAACAGTTTGAATACGGGGTGTATGTAATTCCGAAATAGATTATTGTGTTATGATTACAGAGCGGTCGATGTAATTGAACGGTGCGGGTGATGCGTGCGCGGGCGCATCCACCGCTATTATCTTTGTGTGTCCAATGCTTTTTTAAATGTCATTCGTATTGATGAAATACGAGATAAGAAAAGGAATTTTTGTATAAGACCAGAAATGTGTTTTTGCATTATTCTTTTTTTTCTTTTACGGTAAAACTTATTTGTAACGTAGTTTTAATAATAATAGTAGAATATAATATACACCAGTGATTATGTGTACTTCGCAATAAAACAATATTACTGTAAATAATATTTATTCGGAAGTAAACTTTTCAAAAGTAGACAATACTTTCGCAGTAGAATGATAAGCTTACCATTATAACAATATTGTGTTATGAATATAATAAAACCCATAACTATAGATGCATTATATACTAACTTATCAGCAAAGTCCTACCTTACGCCCGAGTCGACCATCAGACCTCGTGGGGGGCGGGCAACGTGTATAAGTAAAACTGACACGGCTAACAAGGTTAAGGTGACCCATTAAATATGGAGATTGATTCAAATAGTAAACGTATAGGGCCGCTGTCCGGGGGCGATCGCCGGAGCACGTCCGTGGCTGGTGTCGGACGTGGCAGAATGCTAGCCAGCGACTCTCGACGCACCGGCTGGTCGGGAGTCGGGGACAGGGGGGTTCGGGGTAGGTCCGATGATGATAGATGTTACAGCCGAAGACTCAACGGGTGATACTTTGCGGACTAGGGAGGCGTCTCCCGCAAGCTCTGCCGGTACATCCACATCGACCACAGTAACAACAAAAGATGCTAGACAAAAGTGGTCAAACAGCGAATTAGAAGAACTCATGTTCTGTTACTACAAAGCCAAGGCTGGAGGACCTGGCTACATAAAGAGACTAGAAGCCATATTCAAAACAAAGAAACCCAAATAACCCAAAATGTAGGCAATTTACAGGCAATAAGTTATCCAATCAAGTGCGCAGTGTATTATCACGAAGGTGTATCTCAACAGAGCTATTGGAACATATTAAGAGAAAAGCCGAGCAGGTACACCCATCACCGAACACACAATCTCGCGATGTACCCCGAATAACTACCGAAACAACAAACACTCAATTTACAGCTAACCACGACATACTTACAGCAACAATAACACAAGCTACTAACATCTCCCGAGATCAACCCACACCGCAACACGCTGATCTCACACCTAATAATATACCGCACACACTCACTTTTGAACAATCCCAATTAAATACACAAGACCCAAACACTACTCTTACTTGTGAATCTGAGATACGGGGAGTTTTAGCCAATGAGGATCAAGACGTAATCATTATGGAACTGTTGCAAGTACTATCAGAAGTCAGAGAAACACCCATAGAGCACAGAAAGTTTTTACCTAAACCATGTTTTAGTAAACAATTCATATCTAACTTAAACACAATAAATGCATACTTACCAAACCTTTTAGCAACACATACATCATTGCGCGAAATTAGCGATGTTATTTATGCAGCTGCAAAACATTAATTATCACAAACCAACAATCCCCATACACACCACCGATGGTACCAAAACCAAAACAAGACCCACCGTGGAAAAAAAGAATTAAACGAAAAATAGAAGATTTTAGGAAAGAATTAGGAAGATTAGTAGAGATTAAAGGAGGAGCCAATAGCAGAAGAATGATAAATGTTAAACGCACATTATACAAAAAATACAAAATCACTAATGAGGTAGAATTAAATAACACTATTGAAATACTAAAACAAAAAGTAAAAGCTTTAGCAGGTAGGCTACGTAGGTATGAAGAGATTAATGAGAGGAAAACACAAAACAAACTATTCGCACAAAATCAACACAAATTTTATAGGGCACTCAATAATACACAACATAACCCCACTCAAATCCCAACCAAAGAAGCCATACAAAACTTTTGGACAAACATACTAACAAATCCTATAGCATACAATACAGAGGCGACATGGATAACCGAAATAGAAAGATCTGCTGTAAATATTGAAAGACACCAGTTTGAAGATATAGATGTAGGGAAAGTAAGAGACGCAGTTAGGAAAACGCAAAATTGGAAGACACCCGGTATAGACAAAATCCAAAACTACTACCTTAAATATTTCACGAGCGCCCATAAACACATTGCCCAGCTATTTAACAGGATGGTTAAAGGATTAGAACCCATTGACAGTTGGTTTACGACAGGTCACGTTATATTAATACCCAAATGCGATGACACTCAGGACCCAAAGAACTGGCGTCCCATAGCATGTTTGCCATCTATGTATAAATTACTAACATCTATTATGGCTAACGAACTCTATGTACATTGTGACAAAAATGACATTCTAGCACCAGAACAAAGAGGCTGCAGGCGACGAGTACGGGGCTGCAAAGATCATCTCATGATCAACAAGGCCATACTTGAAGACGCACATAAATGCCAAAAAATCTTAGCATGGCGTGGATTGACTATCGGAAAGCTTTTGATAGCATGTCGCACGACTGGCTACTCAGGATACTAGATCTCTACAAATGCCCACCTATTATCCGAAGTTTTCTAGAGATGGTCATGCCCACGTGGAACGTGATCATGACAGCTCGCGGAGGTAACGCGTGTGTAACCACCGACCCCATATACATTCGTCGAGGAATATTCCAAGGCGACTCTTTATCCCCTTTTATTCTGTTTAGGCATTAACCCTCTATCTCAAATTCTAAGCAAATATGAATTTAAAGGATACCGACTCAAAGATAATACCACAATAAATCATCTACTATACATGGACGACGTAAAGATTTATGCAAATAGTAAAACTAATCTAAAAGTTCTGATAGACACCACAGAAATATTTACTAGAGACATAGGGATGGAGTTCGGACTCAATAAATGCAATGTACTACATTTGGTAGCAGGAAGGAGAAATGAGCATCATGGGGAAGGACATATTCTGTTAAATGGAGAAGAATTTAGACATTTACAAATAAATGAAAAATATAAATATTTAGGGATTAACGAGGCAGGTAAAATAGATCATGGAGAAATCAGGCAAAAGATACAAAAGAATATTTCCGTAGAGTAAAACATCTAACAGCTTCATATCTCAATGCGCGAAATCTTTTAAGAGCGATTAACATCTACGCGGTACCGGTTTTATTGTATACTTTGGAATTATTAACTATAAAACAATAGATCTTAAGAAAATAGACGTAAAACTAGGAAATTATTAGCAATGAATAAAGCACACCAACAAAAAGCAGACGTAGAAAGATTGTACTTGCCAATAGATGAAGGAGGAAGGGGCTTAACCAGTTTAGAAACATTACACCATACACAAATAATTAAATACAATACATATTTAGATACCAAAAGGATTATATACTAAGAGCAATATTGGAACACGATAAAAATAAAGACAAATATTCTATAACAAAGGAAAATCAAATTTATCTAGAGGAGTTAGGTTTAAGACAAAATCAACAATATACAGATAAAGAAATCAAACACGCAATAGTTAAAATAAGAGTACAAAAATAAAGTTAAAATCTTTGCATGGACAGTTTTATAAATCCGTTTTGGAAAAGGAAAATATAGATAGGGCACAATCCTTCCGGTGGCTTAAAAAACAACCCGTATCTCCAACATTAGAGTCAGCCATATTCGCAATTCAGGATCAAGCAGTTATGACTAAACAACACGAGCGGGACATATTAAAAAGAGCAGTCGACGGTAAATGCCGGCTTTGTTCGGTAAAAGACGAGACCACACAACATATAGTTTCCGGGTGTGAAAAACTAGCGGGCACTTACTACACTAAACGACACAACAATATAGTACAATATATTTACTGGACCCTAGCTAAGAAACATAAATTTCCAGTGTCAAACCTGTGGTGGCAAGAACACTTGATGCAACCACAAGTTAAAAGAAAATGATAGCGCCAAACTAATGTGGGAGATACCAGTCCAAACAGATAATACCATAGTACACAATAGGCCGGATATAATATACATTAACAAAACAGAGAATAAAACATACCTTATAGATATCACAGTTCCATCAGATTATAACATAGGAGCAAAAGAAATTGAAAAATTAAGTAAATACCATCCACTGAAACGCGAAATAGCCAGTTTATGGAACACATCAACAGAAATCATTCCCATAGTTGTAGGAGCCACAGGGGTAATTGCAGAAATCCCTACACAAATACTGCAATAAATTGGACTCAGGAATAAACATACACATCATCCAGAAACAGGCATCCATCCACACAACAAAAATAATAAGTAAAGTTCTAGGGGATTCCGTTTTCACTTAAAGGGAAACTGGGCCACCCTTTCCCTGAGGGTCTCAGGGCGGGCGTTCAGTATTCCGAGCTTAGCTCGAGCAGAGGAAAACCTCAAAAATTTTTATATTATACTTTTCAAAAGCGGCTATCTCAATAAAATAATTCATTGATTAGGTATAACAAATTCTTATTTTTATTGAAATACGGATGAATTTTATAACCAAAATTAAATATCAATACAAAGTTACATAAACTTGTGAATGTCATCTTATAATGTAGCATGAAAATGAAAAAAATAATTTGTAAAACTCAGAACCCGAAAGGTGCATTGCAGTATGAAACTCAACCACCCCACATAATTCCCTTTAAATGCATTTCAAATTAACGCCCATTTACTCACAACGAAACACATTTATAAAATTAACCACTTAATACAGTAACAGAACGAGTCAATGAGCTCTCAAAAGGCACGGGAGCCATTCAACGGACCCTTAGACAAAAAAACTAGCGTAATTTACACGGGCATTGCAAAAACTCTATTGTTGCCGGTACAAAAGAAGACATCATATTCGAATAAATGCCAAATAGAACTCGATTGTCTATGCTCCATATGTTATGAGATTAATCCATGGCCGCTTTGTAGTCATTTGTCTCTGGCATAGTAAGTTGATTGAGGAAGTCGTTTCTAGTATTTCTGAACGGAAATAATATTTTTAACATCCCCTTTAATATAAGAATATCTATGTCATTAAGCATTCGTGGGATAAATGAATATGTAATTATATGGGTGCAAGTAGCCGTTTGAATGAGTATTGGAATTAAGTTTTTATTAGGAGATTTATATCCCGTCTCAATCCAGTAATATCATTAGTATTCATTGAGGATAAAAAGTAAAGGGAAAATAAAACACAAACGTTGTGAGGAAATTACATGAGACGATAATCAAGTAATGTTTGTACGTGTACTTATTAACTACTTGTGCCATATTGAAGTAATTCATACTGATAAAAAAGTAATGACAATTTTTTGGAAATATTTTATATATATTATAATATTTTATGAAAATATGCATACAATTATCATTTAATTTGTTGTTTTGCAGTCAAGCCTGCGCAATTGCGACCAAAATACTTCATAGTCCATTACAAAACAAATTCATACAAAGATATAAAGCTTTCAAAAATCATTCCGCTGTCGACACTCGCGGGCGAGCCTTTACAAATTATATTTTATTATCCCACAAATTATTGCGCTCCTATAGCCTCCTGTGGGGTCCGCAAAGGTGTCAGACCCGACACGTTTATATTGCCCCTATTATGAAAAAAAGTAATAAAAAAAACTGGAAGGCAAAAAGGCGCACCCGCTATATTAAGGGCGCACACAGCTTTTACACGAATAATGCGAGTTTTGGAACGAAATCGCTGACTAATTGATTGTGAATGGGCGGCTTTATTGATTTCTAATATCGATGGGTTTGCTATTAATTTAATTCCATCCATAAAATTAATTGGCGGTGTAAAATTAAGGAGTGTATTAGCAATGTATTAGTGAGATAATGTTTGGGAAAATCATTGATGGCATGTGTTGTGCTAGTCCCCAAGACTCATTGGGAGATATGAAACAGTACTGAGTTAGCGTTTATTCACTTTTCTATGGTCCTATTTAAAGATTTTATTCTGACTAGTATTTAAAATACTATTTAAACAATTTTTAAAATGTACATGCTTTCTTGTAATTTTATAAAATCATAAAATATGATCATTCAAAATATCTTATAGAAATACTTGATTTTAATACTAGATTTTATATATAAACATTGCCGATTATGTTCGTAAGATAGAGGTGTTTGTTGGAATTAAAAATCTTATAATCATACAGGAAAGTGTCTAAAGTACCATTGCTTTTAATATTTACCATTAAAACAGCAAATGTCTGAATTTCATTACGAATTCGATCAAGGTTTTACAACCGGCATCATTTAAATGTAATTTCCTCGCGATCTCTGGCTATTAAACTAATATCTAACATTACTATCAAAAATGAAATTACATAGCTTTATTAGAAAATTATGACTAAACAACAAAAAAGGATGTCAGGTAGTTATTACTAATTTTACAAAACACCGACTCATGTTGCAAGGTGTGGTTTGTTCTTTTCTTTCGCCTTACGTTAGAAAGGGAGGGATGGTACGGTTTGGAATAATTTAATTACGTCATCTGGGCACTGTGAGACAGTTATCTCCTGTCCATCTGATAAAGGATGAAAGGTTGGGTTAGACGTTCGACGAAGAAGTGTGCAACCATTTTGTCGAATAATAGGGCGAAGAATCAATAGTATAAAGTACATTATCATCAAAAATATAATATAATAGATTTAACAATAATTGTATGACTTACTTAATGTAAAAAAACTGGACAAGTGCGGGTTAGATTTGTGCACCGAGGATTCTGTAAAAACTTGTAGGTAAGGTATATAAGTTTAAACTTACCAAACTTAACTTTACCGTTCGATCCCTAGCCACGGTTATTGCACCAACCGCAAATAATATATTTGTAATAGCAAAGCTTTTATTTTGTTATTGAAGAACATAATATTTACATTTTAAGACACTGCTTCGTATATATCATAGGTTTTGATTTCCTTGTTAAATTGCAAATATGCGACATAAACTATCATATCTTTTGATATCATTGAGTTACAAGTTTGATTTCTTCACAGCTGAAGTAGCCCGTAGACCCAGTGTATATGTTATGAGTTTTAACTTAATACTTCTACGCGTTTCTGAGAAAAAGGGTCTAGACATACAGACAGACGTACAAACATAAGGGCAGACATACGGACAACAAAGTGAATCTATAAGAATTCCTTTTGATTAACGGAATTAATTACATGCAACAAAACACCTCTTAAAAATATTAATAATATATCCTTACTAGAATAGGTGTAAATGTTTCTAATTACCAAAATATTTTCTAGATTAATAAAATCAATCCAAATAGCATTACATTGATTGTATATTACTATATACACCTATTTCCATTGAATCTCTCGAGTTAATTCCTGAGCCTAATAAAACATCCGTATCAGTTATCCCACATCAAAAGCCTGCACCATAGTTAATCGAGCACACATTAGAAACGGTCGGCAGCGGGTCATTATTTAATAACCCCACATTTGGCGGACACCCTCAAAGCGGGATTACAGAGTGCTTTTTGTAAATAAACCGCTGGCCCTTTGTCGAGAACTGTTATTTCAATTTTGATATTGGCGAGCTGATTCGAACCCTTCAGGCTAATTCTAAGGCTGTGTAGGGTAATATATTATAATAATAGATAGTCAAATTCGTTTTAAGGGCGTAGAAAAGCATCGAGAGGCAATGCAGGTTTTCTATTGCTCTCTTTTCCGTAAGAGAAACGAACGCTTGGAGGAAGTTTCAGCCAGGTTAAGGAATGAGAGGCCAAATTTTATTTATTAGCTGGGTAAGCTTATTCCCAACGGGGCAATATTTAAATGAAAGTAACTATTTCCTAATATTAGTTAGGTACTTACTTGGTGTTAAAATTTTATTGGTCAGTACAATTTTAAATTTCTAAAATCTGGAATTTTATAGGAATATTTTCATATAATCGTCTGCTAGAGTTATAAGTAATTCACTTTATAACTGACGTAAAAACAAAGGCTCTTAATTTGGCAAAATTATTTTCGTCATTGCATTTAAAAAGACTATAACTCGATCCAAAAACATAAATGAAGTCATTCTCGAACTTGAATGTTTCAATTTCGCAATTTAAACTCTGTCTGCATTTTAATCAAAGTTAAAATAAATGTTGTGCCGACAGGCTCGTTTTTTACGCGCAGACATTTCACAAATTAGACGCGCGGATAAATTACTGGAAAATTGTTTATACGTTACTTCTGCCAACAAAATCAAATACTCATCCGGGTAATAACTTCTTAATTTACTAAATAGCGTACTAGTTTGTGCCAGTGGGAGTGATTGCAACAAGATATCCCGGAGCCGCCTCGTATGAAGCCATCACGGAATTTTGTCTGATGGTAGAAATTATTTTATAATAATGTGTATTTACCACGATTATAGGCGCCAGATGTGGGGTTGCATGTTTCCAAAATTTTGCTGATCTCAATTGTGAACGTTTTTAATTTAAACGTGCATATAAGCTTATGCCTTTATCTCTGAATGCGCAGGAATGAAACCATTTACTTACTGTTAGCCGAATGAACTGCAGGATAAGAAGAATATTGCTAAAACTCCAGCTAAAATTTAAAGTTTTTTCATTAAACCCCCCCCATACATATAATATGTAAATGTGAGTGTCAGGTGTGTGCAACCTTTTGTCTTGGTGTTGAAATAAAAGGTGCGTCGTTTTTTCATTGTATTTTATTTGTGTATTGATTATGGGTGGGGTCTGTTATTTCGAATGCCGCCATATAATAATACATAATCGGGTATAATACTGCATTGATAAGCCGATAAAATGTATTGATTACTAGCCTTTTCCCGCGGCTTCAAGAGCGTTAATGTCCTTTCCCGAAAGAGGATCTTTACGTACTCCATCAATTATGCGTACCAATTGATTTTAACTTATTATATTTATTAAAGAATATAAACAATACCTGCGGTATCTATTGCGCTCACAAAAACTCTAAATTATGGGCTCTAAAGTTACAAAACCTAAGATAAGGGGGCTATCAATAAATGGAAGTAGAATTATTAGAAATAAGCTCCTGTTTCCGCGTTAGGATTCTCTATTACGATTGTTACTAATAATTGTTGTATTAAATCTTTGCATATACTATATAGACTATAAAAATTTAAACAATGCGACGCGATAATTGATTTACACCGGCCCATTTTGAAATTGTTAAACGTAAGAACTAGCTGAACACACTCAAAATAAGATTTTAAGTATTTCAAAATTTATTTTTAAATAAGTACAGAAACTTGCCGGTATACGACTCTCATCGCTTATTACATGATTAAACCCACGTTTGACTTTTAGCCCTATACTGCTCTGACACCGACGGCTTTAAACTTCGTCGGCTTTTCATACCACAGTACACCTGAGTATATCAAAAACACTTAAATCTAAAAGTAATTTATCATCATCCAACTTAAAATTCATAATTTTACTTAACATTCATGTATAAATAATTCAAAAAGGCAAGCACCGTCGGACATAATTTTACCTAAACAAGGTTTAACTACTCTCTCGTTATACTTGTAATTTTCTTATGTATGAAGCTCATAATTATTAATACGCATAAATATTATATGAAAGCTACAGCACCACAAGGTTATTGGCGAACAGAACGCTCGCTCCGTTTTAACGTATTAGCGTTTGAGTTACTATAATAAAGTGAAGTATTATAACTAGCCGATACTAATATTTTGAAACTATAGACAGTTACAAATTTAGATTATAAAAAAATCTATTAACAATATTTTATACATATTTCTTGGAAATGTATTAATTTCCATAAAATCTATACTATTATATAAAGTTGAGGAGCTTAGATGTATGAAGGCGCTAATGTCAGGAACGACTGGTTCGATTTTAAAAATTGTTTTAATGTTAGATAGTCCATTTATCGAGAAAAGCTATAGGCTATATAACATTATATCATGACCAATAGGGGCAGAACAGAAATGACAAATGTTGCAACAAAGGGGAAAATTTATTTCTTTTGAAAGCTTTCGTTGCCTGCGGTACGTATGTAAACGGTAAAGGTAACGCAACAATCATCTATGATAGAATTGACCCCCTAAGAAGATCTAAAAATATTGTATTTTAAAACTAAGATCCCCGCCGCATCAATTTGTCTGTTCGCGATAAACAAAAAATGTAGCCAACGGATAGTTTGAGATTCAGGGAAGACACAGGCTACTTGCTATCTCGTGAAAATATATAGCGGGACTCTTATACCAGAAAACTTTTTCACGCGGCCGAAGCTGCCTGAAAAAGCTTAGTATTTGTTAAAATAATTTGGTCATTTTATATTATTTTATGGCACAAAAGTAAGGGAATATATTAGAAAAATAAAAATAATAATACAATTTTCCGTTAAAATAACCTTATTAACAAAAAAAAAGATTACAACTAATCGTCGAAAGACTTCGATTCTGTTACTAGCAAATAAAATATATTTTTTTTCATTTATTGTTTACTTGGTTACTGAAACTTGGCCATTGTTAAACCTTCTGTAAGTGTTGTTTTGTGATACATAATGATTTATAACCGCCGCTTCCGTTCTGCGCCGGTGAATGCATATTATAACATTAGAATCAAGATTAAACATGGCTGATAGTAACACAAATAGCAACGTGAATATAACCTAAAGGTAAATTGCGCGTGTTAGGTCTAAAAGAGTATCACAATACCTACCTTCATGTAATGACTTTAATTTTCCAGTATATTTTCAGTTACATAAAAATATTTTTTTGTTACACTTTGTATTTGCGTTACAAGGCCAATAGTTCAATAGCTTTTGTTTTCACAATAAGACGCCAACTTTTAATTATCACATGACTGCGAAAATACATTTACTTATCATCAAAAAATGGAATTACAAAAAATTACATACAACGCCATGGTTTTGAAGTAACCAAAATTACAAATTTGTATATTTCTTTAAACGATACTTTTACTTCTGAGGCCGATAAAGGATCTTCACTTTCCAAAAGGCATATTATTTCTCACTCACGATTTGGCCTTTATAATGTGACCAAAACCACATTTACAAGTGTATGAAAAATGTAATATGCGCACGAATTGTTAAAGATTCGTGTGAAATGTCGATAAATGCATTTCATCCGACAAAAGGATCGACGGTTGCGCTAATATCTATATGAATTGAAGCAAAATTATCGATTTCGTTTCGATTGTATACGAAACGTTTTCATTATTAATGAAATTTAATATCAGTCACGAATTTTTAATTATTCCACTCTCAGGCTGTTCTGTACATTGCAAATATAAAGATTAATAATTACACGCTGGATAATTTAGGTATTTCTTTAAGATTTCGACAGTTGTTCGAATTACTTACCTTATGCTGTATAAATCTTTTGTTGAATAAATTAATTCAGTTTGAAAACACGTCAGTAATTATAGTGATTCAATAACAGTACGAGTATTGTTTTCCTCAATTTAAAGTTGAAAACAAGTGTAGCTTAGTAACCAAAACAAAAAAATCAACGTAGTCACACTGGAATATCCTTCGAAGATCTCCAAAAATATTACATTATCTAGGTATTGACTATGAATTTATAGAATAAAAAAAATATATAACTGAGTCACTGATATCGTGAATTATGTTGTACATAAAAGCTATCGATAACAATTCTATTACCGACTGTAATTAACTTTTTTACATCCATTTACTACGGTGATAAATTAAATACACAATGTACGTACGCATTTACAGTTTTTTCAACACATTTCAAACTGATAAGGTAATCTATTAGGAGTAATTTTTCACACACGATAGGGCACGATAAGGATTTTATAAAACAATGGTGCGGGACCAGTTAATTGAATTATGTTTACATACGTCAACACTGGAGGTACGCCCGTGTCGTAGTGGCTACGCGCGGGGTGACAGCCCGCCCCTGATTGGTCGGTTCGTATTTAGAACAATGGCGGACATGTCACATATAAACGATTACCGCGTGGCTAATGTAAACATGAATACGTGTATTGTTTTTGCGCTATAGTTGGAAATGTCATATTTAGTTTATCGGGGTTAGTCAAGTATGTATTTATTTATAACGATATTTTACAATCGTTTATAACTATTTGTAACTTAATTGTGTAAAATTTAGAATAAATATTAAATATTTTTGGAGTAAGTTACTACGAGGAACAAATATCACTTTTATATGTAAAAAAATTAATTCATTCACAATTACTAAGTAAAAATAATAAAAACAGACTAGAACTTTCTTTACTGACAGCTATTTCATCAGATACACAAACCTGTGGCATGGTTTGTGAGGAAATATCGTTGGAAAATATTAAACCGACACAGTGTCGCCCGGGGGTGGCAGTTGGAAAACCGCACGCGCAGGGCTATTGCATCGCCTTTCATAATCGCAACCGCATTCAATTTGAGACTAGGAAGCGTGCAGGGCAATTTAAATATTTGACAGGCTATTAGTCTGCGAATTAGTGGACTAGTTGCTCAACGCTATTTCAATGTTTCGTTGGTTGATTAAAATGATCATGTACACAAATTAGCAATTTGCAATGTTTTTTTTGCTGCAAATATATAATTTCGTATTACCGCTGCAATGTGGTAGAGCAAATTACGCAAAAAGATATTTAAATGCCCACAAAATATTAAAAGCCCGTAAATAACTGGTTTTCGAAATACCACATAAAACTCAAATCTACATAGGTACCTACTTTACAGAATTTATGTGGGTATATACGCACTTAACGATCAGCCAGCTAGCCACTGCAATTTATACTTTAACTTGGCTCTACAAAGTACTTTTTCAGTTACGGTCTAATTAGCCCATTTTACAAGGAATGTATGGCAATCCAGTGGCACAAATCACAATAAATAGTCGATTTGCTCGGCACAACACGCCAATGCAGGGAACATGCCACGCACTATAAATAGACCATTGTTGTTCTAATCTTGGGTTGACTAATCGACTCTTGTTGCTCTTATAACATTAAGCTGGGTGTGCAAGATAAGGTGAGTCATTTTAATTCCTATTTATTAGGTCTACGTGTAAATGTCAGTACTTATTTAGTGTGAAATATTGAGAATTCGATTAAGATAACTCGATACGAAGGTCTATATAAAAGATAATTATTCAAGTATTATAACTTTAATGGCATACAGAATTCCAACTTCGAAACTAGTCCTTGTGTGGAGCTTTACATTTTTTTAAAAATACAGTGAATCGAACGTATTCGATAATATGAAACTTATTACTTTATTATTATTATTATTAGGTCACTTAATGTTAAGTGATATCGGCTACACATAAACACCATCGGTGACAAAATACAAAACATAAATACGGTTAAAGACATTCTGGAAAACTCAAACGCGGTACTAAAAACAACAATATGTCACTTCATGACAGTTTCCTACTAACCTCCTCCGAGATCCTCATACCTGCCTTAAGGACTTATATTAAAATACTCCAGAATTCAAAACTAGTTAACAATTTAAAATGTATTGGGGATGCTTGTATCTTTGGCCGTTCGGTACCTTCTATGGGCTTCCCTTTCCTTAACATCAGGTACAGTGAAGCCACTTTGCCGAACCACTTTAAATATATATATATATATATATATATATATATATATATATATATATATATATATATATATATATATATATATATATATATATATAACTAGTTGACCCGACAAACGTTGTCCCGTCTTAACTATGAATTTGCAGCGCACATTCTGTCAATCGCTGATAGTTATTTGAAACAATTGACAGTTATATAAAATTAATATTTTCGTAAAGTTTTCTTAAATTTTCTAGTGTTCCACTCAACTTCGTTAATTTTTTCTTTCATAAAAACCTTCTCCGGACAATAATTAATACAAAAAAAAAGAATTAGCGAAATTGATCCACCCGTTCACGCGTGATGCGTTAACCAAGGGAAATAGAGACTCATTTTCATATATAAAGATATATTTGCAATCAATCGGTCATAGACTTTCGTAATAAACCATCCCCCACTGAGCACCAATCTTTACCTTTACGGCCAATCAGTGCACGTGATATTAGGCCGTGCTTTAATTAAACACGAGTTGATGCCGTTCGTCGTGGGTTTTGTAGAGTTTAGCTCACTTTTATGGGATCATTAATAGTTCTTGGGGATTGGAATAAAACTTAAGTACTTGCAATTCCAATTGGGTATTTGTTTTTGTAAATTTATGGTAGAGAAAATGAGTTGTAATTATTCCGTCTTGATTTACTTAAGTGTTCCATTTATTTATATTTACGGCGAATATCTATTGAATAAAGTTCGTCTTAAGTATATATAAAAATGTTCAGGAAAATAAAAATGGGTAAGATGAGTCCGCCCTATGACCATGAAGTCTGCAAAGTCTTCGAAACGTCCGGAGAAAATTCAAATATGAAAACCGCGATAAAATCCGCAAAATATTTTTATTTCATTGTCTAACATTCGCGTAAGCATAAGAAATCATAATGCGTAAGATCATAATTTCCGTAACGATTTCCATGATTCGAGCTCTGACTCAACGGGAGCCAATTTCAGCTTTAAGGAGTGTTACTAAACTTACGACTAACAGCCTTATTATAGACGGATAGTAATTTATCCTGGAAACACTCGTAATAGCAACTTGTAAGTAACTATAACTAACAAGTAAAGACACGCCACAAACCGGACCACCCGCGCCGACTTTACGCTTATAGTATAAAAATATTTCAATTATAGAATCAGATCGATAATAAAGATGTCTGGTGAGCGATTACTATTTTACAGTAGCGGTTAGGAACGGTTTACTTCCGGCCATCGTACCACTCAATGGGTGAACGAACGAATCAATTACAAGAATTTCGCCACGCGCCACGTCCGAAGAGATCTGATTCGATTTTTACGGATAGTACGCGAATTTTGTTATGACCATCATTTCTTCGTGACGTAGGAACAAAATATTTTGTCAAAGATATGAGGAAAAGTAGTCAGAGATGTTTAGTCATAATTTAAATTTAGTAACAAATATTGGAATTATGTCCTTTTGCTTACAGTATAAACAATAAGCTACTCGTTTAATACGATATTGGCGTTTTTTTTTTAATCGAGCATAATGTGAACTATAAATACGTAATGTTGCTAACTACAATGGCGACTAACTAAAGCATTGCACGTGTGGTAGAATTATGTGTATTTCGAAGCGACTTAAATCGGACTTAAATTTTTTTTAACCGCCATAGAAACAGCCAGTTCTCATTGCTGTTAATATTTTGGTACCTACAGAAAATATAAAATATAAATTTAAAACCACGTACGCATATCCCGCGTCGCCGTGTCTGTATGGCCACACCTTTCGTCCGGACCATCGATTGAGCCATTTCATCGACGCCCGAGGTCCGATGCTATCTAAAGCTGCTCTTGTTGCCTCTTATTTTGATACCGCACAACCTCTCATTATGAATTAGAAGCGCTTTTGTGTGCCAACCGCCTTAATGGGTTACATTCGATATTCAATTTAATATGTAATTTCTTATGAAATCAGTCGTGAGACTGTGATGATTCATCTTCCAAATACTTATTTTTATTAATTTGGAAAATTGTGGCTATTTGTATTCCATATCAAAAAATACTTCGCATGTGTGAGTAAAGATAGAGGGTTGAAGTATATTGTTTGCGAGCATAGCTTCAGAGTTCTAGTACAGTTGGTTGCATTATTTGGTAATACTCATGGTAATACATATCCAAAGGTACTTAATAAAGCATAGTTAGTATATAATTTTAAATCAAATGCCATAAAACCACATCAATAAATATTGACTAGAATTGAGTCGCTTATTTCTGCCATAGGTGTTCATTATTGCTACAAATTTTAAGTTTGGTTTAATAGTATTCATTTTTATAAAATATATTCTTAATACCTGCCCATATCAGTAGTGCCTTACTTTTTGATAATATATAAATAATATAATATCAGTCCTGTATTATATACTGTTCCTCTGTTGGGCTAGGGTCTCCTCTACCGCTTAGAGGGATTAGGCCTTAGTCCACCACGCTGGCCTAGTGCGAATTAGTAGACTTCACACATCTTCGATATTCCTATAGAGAACTTCTCAGGTGTGCAGGTTTCCTCACGATATTTTTCTTCACCGTTAAAGCAAGGGATAATTCACAAAGAATACACACATCAATTTTAGAAAAGTCAGAGGTGTGTGCCCTTGGGTTTTGAACCTGCGGACATTCGTCTCGCAGTCCGTTCCACAACCAACTAAGCTATCGCCGCTTTTTATTTTTTTTAAACTTCACTAAACACTGAACATATTTTCAATCGATAAATGTCAATCAATCAACTTAATGTAACCTCATCAAATGATTTAAAGCCTTTAGTTAACATCACAAGGGGCTTAGTTATCCTAACTATATGTATTAGCACGTAAATGACCAAAATCGCCCGATATCGTCGGATTTATCTCCACAATTGACGTTGTAATCCAATTCTCTCACTCCGTGCATCGATCCCTTTATCAAAAGACCCGAAAGGGAATTCCGGCGGTCAGATATTTCTTACAGTTCACGGGATTTTCGACTCTATATATAGTTAAATTTAAGTGTCATTGTAGCCGCAAAGAATGTTTGGTAAAGATGACAGGGGCCGAGTCGAATCGGTACGAAATCGAACTTAGTGTCAACACTTCACGGATGATGGCGGCTAAATGAGGACATAGTGGCACAATAAGTCGGTGCAAGCTTTGTTGTTTAGAACAAAGTTACACGCCTGTTCTAGGAGCTTAAAGCGCTGCAGTTTGCTCTGCTTTGTCATGTTTTTCCTTCGATTTCTCTTCAAAGCTCAAAAAATGTAAAACTTTTTGTTTTTAGGGTTATTTAAAGAGTAGATGAACAACTCAGATTCTTAGTTAGTCATAGGAGTGAGCTAAATTGTAGACGTTTTACAATAAATACCTGGCTAAATCGGCTCATTAATATAGGCACCGAACATGTTTCTGAACGCTAAGGTTTTGGATTCGTTTCCTGGCAACTAGCAGTGTAAGGTTTTTTATTTGAAATAACAAGAGGTGCCTAAATTAAAACAATATAAACCAGAGAGACTCGCTATTTATATAAAACCATATAATGGAAATAAACTCAGCAGAAAGTACATGCACCAGTGATACTTTGCCAACCTCCTTTGATATAAGGCGTGAGCTTACACGTCTATAATCCATACCCATTCATCTTGCTATTTAAACAAACCATATAATATTGCTTGCATAGTTAGTCTTTAACTTCTCACTGAGCTAATTACCGAAATAAATTATTTCAATCCATAAATATTTTGACTATCTTGCAAAAAGATTTGTATCAAATTTTCTTTAAATTTTTCACATTTTCCAATAAGAAACAAAAGCAATACTAATTGCTCCGCGCGGATCTCGGTGAAATTAATCAATCGTACCTGCCTAATATAAACGTTGTACGCGGTCGGCGCGCTTTGATGTGCCGCGCTCTCCAATTAGCGGTCGCGCCGCCGCCTTTGGCGTCCGCCGCCCGCTTTGTTCGCGCCGCCGCCCGCTCGCTGCGTCTCACTCGCACACCACGCCTAGCAGCCTCCGAGGTGCCATGGATTCATTAAGATCTGGAATGCTAAGGCGTTAGGAGGTATGCTTTGAATGATCTTTTGGGTAAATATTCTGTGCAGTTATATAAAAATACCAAGGAAAGCTATTTTCCAACGTTTACAGTGTTTATCAATGGTAGATATGGATGTAGAAAGTTCATGATTAAATAAATATATTAATGCTGTATATTTATTTTATTATTTGTTCAAATATTATTAATTTTTTAGCCTTTCATAATGAAAAACCATTTAATTTCTTTTATGATGCATAATATAGTGTACCAATATAAGCGCAACTTCTAAGCGACCGAAACAATAAAATATGATATTTTATACAGGGATATTTTTATCAAATTAAATACCAAATTATTAAATATACTCACATGTTTTATTACATTATAAACTGACTAAAATAAAATGTATTGCAATTAAGCCAAGATACTTAGGGTTAAAGTAGACTCTCGTTATAGAAGAGTAAAAAGTGGGGAACCGCCATCACGGTCCGTTTCCCAATGCTGTAATTTCGCTTTGTCACGCCCGTTTGACTTCCAGTAGTGACCAAGGTCAACTACGGTTGCTGGCATACAACTACATATTAAATGGCTCAATATTACTTTGTTGCCAATGTCTAATCAAGATTTTTTTAAGATTTATCGTTGTCGTTTTAACCCATAGGGCTTACTACCGTAGTAATAGACCGATGCCTATTTAATATATGTTAAGGGGAACCCCTGTACATCGGTACAGGGGTTCTTTGGGCCCCTTAACCCTTTTCCTTGAACATCTTAGAGACGGTAGTACTGAACGGTAGTACACTGGTCAAACCAGCCACGGCTTAGCTCTACTGCTTACAATTATGTATTACTAGAGGCTTTGTGCCAGCGTATATTATGGACAATTAACGTTTACTATCACCACCTGATAATCACGTACCATTTTTATCTAGTTTGAAAGATAGTTCAAACATTTTCAGATATGCAAGCTAAATAGTCTTATACAAAAAACAGGGCTCTACATTCAATTTGCTGTTATACAAAGTATTTCACAATGAGACTCAACTGGGACACCCAGACTACAACAACGCGGTATTATTATCGACTTTCCTTCCCAAATATCGGGCTGTTGGTCCTTTTTGTTTTATTCGCCACCGCAGCGAATCAAAAACGTGTGTGTATTAGTCTCGCCGGCTCTAATGTGCGATCCCAAAACGGTGTTTGAATCTTTTTTAATATCGCCCTTTCATTAATTCACGATGATTAACAATATTTACGGCGTGTTCGAGGTTAATAAGAGGTTCGGTGATTGGACAATAGCGTCTGATAATGCAATTGGTTTAATTTGCTGTTCCGATAAAATTTACGGTATGAAATGAATTTTATTGCATGATTTACAAATGAGTTGTGCTTAATAGATAAAATTAAATATTTGAATTATTGTTCCATTTTACTGTAAGATTTTGAAGGTTGAAGATGCTATTTAATGCTTGTATAAAATTATGAGCCACTGTCATCCAGATTTCCTATATGTACGAGTTAAAATTGAATCAAATGTATTTTCCTCATAAATAAAATAACGAATCAAAACACTTAATTAAGTAAAAATCAGTAAACGAAAAACTAAATTGGTAAACACCAGTATAGTAAAAACATAACAAAACCGCTAATAAAACCCAATGACTACTCAATATTAAAATTACAATCGGAGCGCCCACCGCGCCCCGCCGCTGCGCCGCGCCGTCCACAATAAATCTTTACAGCGGTTTTTATTTTGCATAAATAAAACTGAATTATAACAATCCTTTGCCCGGTAGCCGCCAGATAATATTGTAACCAATAACAAAATGAATTAATGAAAAAAAAAAAGAAAAAACGTGTAAATGGTAAGAGTAAAAAGGGTGTAGTATCAAAGAAGTGCCGCGGTCACGTAGCGGTTATGACGATCAGCGGGTTACCTCGCGCCGTAGGAAATTAAAAAGCATTCGATTTGAAAACGGTAACGCGATTTGAATTTATAGGTGAAAAGATACTTATTCGCTAATCTATTGAATGTCATCTTTTTCAATGCAGTTTGTTTCCGTCAATATGTATAGAGCATAACATCAAATTTATAATTTTATTATCTCTTGGTAAAGTCTTACAAATGAACCCACTCATGTTTTTACTAACCTTTATTAATTCACAAAATTCCTATCAATATAAGTTATGAATATACGCGTGAATTTTAAAAGTCATAGGTGCCTGCCCTGGCGTTGTTAGAATTGAACTCACGGCCTTCATTTCGGCAGTAAAACTATCGTTGTATAATGCTTACATATGATATTAATAAGGTTTTTGTTTCATTAGATCACCGGGCACTTAGTTCCATAGAAAGGAGATAAACAGAATTTTCGACTCGTATATTTTGTTAAATTGGCTCATTTCGCTTAAAGACTAAAAATAAATATTTTCTTTCAATACCAACACCACTTGTGAAGCCACTTCCGATAAATTGAAATAACGGTAACTTATTATTTAGGTATTAAATTCTATTAAATATACTTAACCATAATAATATTTTTGTCTATCGACTCCATTTTTTACGATCTGACTTGTTCAGGAATGAATACTAAGTGATAATGTATCTTTTCACCTCCTCAATGAAGATTGACAAGTTAATTTGAGAAGTAATATTAAATTCGTACGTCCATTGTGACATTCCGGGGCGGAGTGCGGGTGAGGTCCCCCGGCGGCTGTCGGATGCCACAACATGAGCCGACCATTCACACCGACCGGATCGTCTATGGGCCGCTATGTTTTCCACTGAATACGACACTGATTATTATAATTTTTTCTTAAAATTATTTTTCATCCGGCACAGCATCTACACCGAATCTGATGGGAAATACACAGTTATCTAAATACAATAGATGGAGCCGACCTGTCTTTCTAATATGAATGAATTAATTAAACTGTAATTAAAAATATCTACGAGAAAATGCTTACTCAACATGAAAAAGCTTCAGATTTGAATTTACAATAAACTTATTAAAATGGATAAAATTAAACTCTTTATCTAATTCCATTAAAAGTTTATAATGCAAAATACAAGTACTCCTTTTCATTCTAAATTTGTATTTCAATCAATTACATTATAACTTAAGTGTTCTATTTCTCAAATTTAACAATTTCAAAGCATTATATCATACATGCCCATCAACGGGCTCTCGCAAACAGTATCCATTCACAACTTCCGACATTCCGCCCAGCACTCGACAGTGGAAAGGCGCGCGGCTCTTTGTGAAACGCCGCGGCTATTAAAGTGCGATTAAGAACGCAGCCCGGGGAGACCGGGCGGCTCCCACTTTCGATTTTACCACTGTCTAAATTCTACGTGTATTGAGTGTGATATTTAATGATGACGCGACGGGAATAATCCTTAATTTTGTATCTCATTTTAAATGTACGGGTTATTATAGTAATTGAAAATAAGAAACTATATTTAAATGTTGTCTCTAGTATAGAGTTCTGTTAATTTGATAATAAAAATGGTTTTCAAAGTAATATCCGATTGTTAATGGGAATAACAGAATAATAAATTGACTGCATCGTCGGATGGCGTGTCGGATGGCCGCCCACATGGATGGAAAGATGACCTTAAGGTCGAATTATTGGACACAGGCGGCTCGGGATCCCCTATGGGTCGTGGCAGATATTTGTTTAATACGAAAAAGTTTTCTTTTGTAAAGACCTATAACGAAAATACTGGTTCATAATTTTGTATATGAGTCGCAGGTGCGATATTAGGGGTAACCTTCCGAGTTCCGACACCAGTCACATAAATGAAGATCGTAAACTATTCACAAAATGTGACAATAAATAACCTATCAATAATCTTGCATCACAAATCGGACGCGGCATTAATTTAATTAAATTAGCATACTTTAGATGTTGCGGACGGCACAAAGCCGCCCGACCTCATTAAGTGTTACTTTAATACGGTAATTTATGATATAATTTCTGCTCATTTTACGACCGATGCAGAGTGAGGCATCTAATAGATGCGACATACAAATGTATGTACATTTGTATGACAACTGTCGTGCAATGATTTTGTATTGAGTAGTCTCGTCTATGGAGACGCGGTAATTACGTTTTATTTTGATGATCGAAATATAAAGCATTTATGAATATCGGTGATGTACAAAGTTAACTAATCTAAATATATTCATGGGCAAGTCGAAAACTCCCTAACTCTGGATCTGTGAATTCACATTCACTTTTAACACATTATAACAGATTATGATATAAAATTTCTATCAAAATATGTTTAACTTATTATAAAGGTATAAGCGATTGATTTTCTAAAGTATATAATTATTAGTAATTTCCCATGAATTTTTCAATTTTATGGCCAGCTATATAACCCGCTAGGGAAGTAACAAACGATTCACGTAATTAATTTTTTCCCTTATAAATCATTCTTTATTTTCTACAAGCCACCTGCATCGCAGGACATGCATGACGCTAACTTCACTCCGACATCCTTAAATTATAACGCGACAAAATTAATAGCCATTTGACTCCCGAGTTGAAGCCTCAATGAGTGACATCTTAAATTAGCGGGTTGTTGGGCAGTTCATAAATTACTTTATTGTTAACGATTAGAAACTAAAAGTCTTTAATGTATGGCGTTTATTGGTTTTTATAATTTGTTCTAATCGATACGTTGCATCATATGATTGATGTTTTATTGGTACTTTGTGAGTAAAAAATACACTTTTATGGTTGGTGTGTAATTACAGAAATCCCGTTGTGCTTTTTTACGATACTGTTAAAACGGAAATCCTATTAGTTAAGCCGTTTTATACTCCAGTATTTAGCATAAATAAAAATTACAATTGTAATACAATGTTGGTGTGGAGTCACGTTATGTTTCTGCCATAATATTTAATGTAATTTGCCGTTTATAGAATAACGTAAAGGTTTAATCGCTCCTTTTATTAGAGCAGAATTACTGTAAGTTTTAAATTGAATATTAATAGTTACTTTAAACCACTAAAATTATGCTGGTCCACGTTTAGTAATTGTAGTTATAAGTCTATTTATATTCTTAACCCATATATTTTTATTTCTGACTGTTTTCACAAGTAAGCCTTCGATGCTAAGTTGGCGACCTATATAACTGCGGCCTAGTGAACTGATAACCCTGGTTTGTAAGTCAGTATGTACAATAAACTTTGTAATTACTGTCTGCAGATAGAAAGCAGAGCCCGCGTTACGTGAATCTGCCAGGTTTCACTCATGGTTTTTTATATATCAATTATGGTGATCGATGGCTTGTTTAGATAATTGCTTGATTGACCGACGATTCGCGAAAATTACGCAATTTGTCAGGGACTTTCTTTTACTATCGACATTCAAGGAAACAAAAGGTTAATACTAGTCATTCACCTTGAATGCGTGAGTCTTTTAAATAGCAATTCTAGAATAATTATTAAATGAACACATTACTTTTATAGCAGACGCTAAATACGATTAGGTTACTATATTAAGTGATCTCTACCGCCCATAAATAATTGCTATACCAAAGGAATCATAATTGCGTGGCCTACCTTCAAAGAAAATAAATGTTGGATTGTTTTCCGTCCTTCTAAGGTCCTAACTGTTAGTTGTCGTTAATTTACTTCGAGGCACTGTTACCGCTTCAGACGAACCAGCCCGTACGTGCAGTAACAAAAGCTGACAGCCTTCTACCAAATTACATAGTATATCTTTCAGTCTTTAATCTTGTTATGACTACTATGATATTGTTTTACGGAAAAACACACTTTTCTATTATGCTACTGGATACAGTAATCGAGGTCTTTCATATCAATAATTAGATACTTAGTTTAATGGCTTCAAAGTATACATAATTCTCAAATATAATTTCCATGGTACATCTGCATCTACGGACTGAAAATTACAAAGTTTACACTTCAGGTTAAGTTCTCAAAGGCAGTTTTAAAAAAGATTGTCGTTTATACAATGGAAACTGTGTTATGTGCCCCATAAAGGTTTGACCATTTTAAGCAAAATACTATTTGATATTTGTCAGAGTCACGCTATTCACATATTTTACTAATTTTAAATAAATTTTTCATTGGTTTTCCGTAGACTTAGTGAAGTTCTCTCAGCTGTCTTTGGTTTCTTTAAAGATCTTAACAATTTCTTTAACATTGTATTTGGTTGTTAACTTTTTTATACTATCAAGAAAGCAGTTACTGTTGTCTTGATAGTGTAAAAAAGTTTCCTAAACGCGTGGTATTACATCAATGCTAGAAATCAATATTTCTTGTTGGCATTAGGCAGGCACCGAGCGACATCCGCACGGCACGGCGCAAGGCCCGCTGATAGGCGTTTAGCGTGATTCAGTGCGGCCGCCAATTGCATTGTTATTGTAGCGGGATCGTTAAACGTTGTGTTGTTACTATAATGTCTAATGCTTGACGTAATTTTAGCGTATTTTCTTATAGTATGTCAAATCGAAGAACCATTTTTATTCATTTATTTAATTCAACACAAAAAAGCATTGACTTAAATGGAAAATATTTAAGTTAAACCCGCGGTTACTTGACATGACATATGACTCAGTAAAACCTCGACTGAATTAATGGAACCAAAAAAATCTTTAATTTCGTTTAATAACCCCAAATATAAATAACTTACATATAAATGTAACCTACGTACCGTCATAGAAAAGGCGAACTTGTATCGATCACAAATCCCAGACAAATGTTTATCGAGGCCAGCTATTTCCATGCAGACGGATTCCAAACTGCCCAATCGGCGTTACTGCCGACGTCAATAACAAGCGCAGGCGCATTGACTCACGCTAAACGGCTGAGCGTCTGTCGCTGTCACTGGAACAATGGCGGCGGTAGATGGCACGCCTTTATGCGTGTTGCGATGTACAATGTTGCATGTTCTATAAAACTGGTTTATCAACTAATACGAATATCATTGTTTTTATGAATATTTCTTGATACTGTAGTCAGTAACAACGCGTGCGCAGGCGCATTGATTTACGCTAAACAACACTGGCTATCATTGGAACAATAGCGGCCTTATATGATGCTGTCATAACCGTGATGTGCTCTGCAGAATATTACATTGCACGCGTTACGACGTGACAATGCGGTGTTTACTGTCGTATCAAATAATTCTTATAATATCCGGTCAACACACATATTTAGCAAGTAATTTTTGAGAAGTTAACATCTAATTTTATTTACAATTCTAATTAATTTGACACCTAATTTCCATTATTTTGGCCATATTTCATATATATATAGAAATCGATCGTTCTCTAAATTCGTGCGATAGATTATACTCTACGCGTAACTCAATTACGATCTTTGAATTCTATTTGGGTTAATTTCCAAGCCTTCACAGTGTTCAAACAGCTTGCCACTGCAGCGGCAGTTAACTATTGTTGCAATGACAGTAACTGGCGCATTACCTCCCAGCCGTTTAGCGTAAACACAGGCACGTTTGCTTTGTTCCTGCCGTGTGTTAGGAAATAGTATAGGCAATTGAACCAATTACTTACAGTGCAGACGGTTAAAAATTTCTTAGAATAGAATATAGTTGTCATTGAACTAATTTATTATTAAGAACGAAATAAAGAAATCATTTGATATGGGTGTTTTAATTACTTTGAGCCTTTGCAGATCTACATTTATTTCTTTGCATTCCATTTTAATGTCTACACCTTCCACATTGCAATCAATTAACGATTTCCTATTGCTTATTCGAATTTATCGATTGTATTAGAAAATCGCTGTTCGGATTTTAACAAGCATAAATCTTTTAACACATACCTTTTGGTACTTTCTTCGCGTTCGTCTTATAAAAGCGATAAAAGGTGCACAAGTCGATGATTGTCGAATTAGCAAGTTCGACTGCAACATAGTCCACAACAGTGCGCCAATTACGTCGTTAGCTCGCTTAAATGAACTGGGCCGCAGGCAGTCGATCATGATCTCTCATGTACTAGATCATTTAACTGTTAACACGGTTACCACGTGCATGCTACGTAGCTCTTATTTCCGCGGAAGAAAGTTAGTTTTGAACTAACTACTGGCTGGCATATGTTGGTCTTTGAGATCATTAGTAAAACGTTAGATTCTTAGTATTGAGATAATGTGAGCGACAATTGTCAGTTCCCATGGATTTTATGTTATTGCTGATGAGTAAATGCTTTCCTAGAAAGTAAGTTAGTGGAATAATTTGCAATAGTAAATATTATAAAAAGTCTGAAAACAGATAATTAATGTGGTAGAGACTGCGTCGTTTGGCTACCATCTCTTTTCTATCCAATATTTGCCTCCTTGGGTATTATGAGGATTCTACAACTATTACTTTAGCTTCAAACTACAAGGCCTCATAAATCAAGTACAATTCACACACACACTTCCGCCTGTTATCAGGGGAAGGGAAAGGAGTCGGCACAGGCGTAGCTGATGCTCCCATTTTCCGCCGTGGTTTTATTAGGTCCCATGATGTAATAAGGGCGAGTCTATTGCCATATCGGGCATAAATTCCAGGCTCTAGGCTGATACTAAATAAAAAAAACAATATCACTTTGCCCGGGGATCGAACCCTAGACTCAACACTGTAATCGTACAACAACAACTCCACCAAGACAGTCAATTACAAGTACAATTCAATTGTAGTACCTATAAGCAAGCAAGGCGTTCTTGCAATTCAACAAAATTGGTGTCAAAGAGCCGTGGAATTACCATGTTACAATATGAATAATCGCCTGGTTAGTACCATTATTAAAGTGCAGTATTTTGCTATTGCATCGCAGTTACTTTGTTAGTAATTTATATATCGCTTTAATTGTCACGGAAAGGTTATTGAAGTGTTCTTACAATGTTAACGGATCAATTGTGTCTCATTTGTATGGGAAAACGGAGATCTTATTTAGATTGCCTCGTTTTTCTACATAATCGCTTTTAAAGTATAATTAGGTTATGTAATTGATGTTATGTACGATTTCTAGATCCATTATAAAAATAATACATGTCTACACAATTTAAATCAACTAAACGTATCGTTCGAGAAAGTAATAAGTAGCCACCAAGTAGGAATTAGTTAAGCAGTAGGTAGGTACCCAATATTGTAGTCTACTAGAGACTATGTCACCCAACCTACCATTGATCCTTCTGTGCGTCAGGATCGGCAGTGGCATGCATTCTGTGACAGTAATGGTGCAGCTCAACGAGTCTCAGGGAACACTAATCTGTCTTAAACCCGTAACGAATCAAATATAAAAACTTATAACACCTCTCTTTTTCCGTCGGAAGTTAAAAAGGAAGGAGATGTACCAATAGCACAGGATATATCAATTGCAAATTTCCTTTCACAGAAAAATCGTGTGAGAAAACAATACCTACAGTAGTATATTTAAATTAATAACTGTCCATAAAGTATACGTTCCTATTACACTCTCTTTTCATTTAAATAATGAATTTAGGGTCTTTTCAACCACGACAACTAAATGCGGGTACGTATATTAATATTGTTGTAAAACCATTTAGTTTCACGTACAAGCATAAATATAAATTCTATTTGTAAATAAAACTTAGTAAATAGATATTAGTCGTAGTGGAGGGGTAGGTAGTTTATACTAGCAATACTTTGAGTTAGTTGAATTTATATAGATACTCTTACTTTTAACTTTTGTATATAATACCTCATTATGGCATATTATAAAATAAAACTTAAAAGGTTTCGATACTTAAACCACAGACAATTACGAATAGTATCACCTTGCACATTTAATAATTAATGTGCAATTCTTATGTGATAAAATTTAATTTTATAAGATCGATACGTACCGTAATTGGTCGATTATTCAACAGGCCAGTATCGATAAAAACAGACTGTTTAACCAATTACGTGTTCTGTTCGTGGATAATTGTGGTAATTTTGTTGTCGTGTGTGTCCGTGGTCCTTCGATCCGGATCGAAATGTTGCTTGGTGAGTTGAGTGTGGAAGTTCCGGACTTGAATTTAACGTTAAGTAGACTTCGATTAGTGAATTAGTTCAATTCGATTAGTAAAAAGTGTGAGTGAAGTTTTTTTGAGAAAGTTTAAAATGCAGTTATTACGAGTCTTAATAAGATTTAATTACAACTATGTAATTATTTCTTATGTTTACGCGAATGTCAGACATTTAAATAAATATTTTGGGGATTTTACCGTTGTTTTTATATTTTCTTCCACAAAAGAATTATAATATAAAACAGCGATAAAATTCGCAACATAGTTTAATTTTAATATGCAATTATAATTGAAATACGTAAAGCAGCATTAAGTAATCATCACATAAGGCGTTACAAAAATCTAATTCAGATAATATATTAGCAGCTAAGAATAACAAGTATCCAACAAGACTCATTATCCTTTAAACATCATTGAAATATAATTCCTCCCTTCAACAAAATTTCCCATGAAAACAACTCATAAATCAACTTTCTACGAATTATTCGTAATACAGAATTTTCCCATCATTAAGGTAAAATAATAAAACTTAGCAAACACATGATATCTAACGATGAGTTAACGACTCCCTTACTTCGGAAGGTTACCTGCTTCCTCTCATAACTTACGTATTAGGAATACATATGCGCCGCGATTTATAGAAGACAGCGATTAAATTAAATTGTCGCTTTCTTTACCATTAAATAATAAAATCGTAGCTTTATATTTAAACGATGTAAAACCTTTAGAAGAAGCCTTTATCAGCTTTGCCCGAGCCATTTTACGAAGATACCGTCATAGAAAAATTCCAGCATCTTAACAGGCATATAAACAGTTAATAGGGGCGAGTTAATAAATGGAAATTACAAGATGTTTTACTGACTACGTATAATTACATTTTATAAGTTATAACTAATTGGTTATATTAATTAAATACGTAACTAACTCAAGTGGTTGTTGGTACTTTCAGGACTCTCAGGGTCTTAATTTTATGCCTTATAATAATAAAATTAATACCATCATTACATATAATGAAGATATGAAGAGGCAATGAAATCTGAATATTTTGCTCACGTTATAATAACGTGGTTATCACATAAGACTGAATTTATTGACACTAACTCTTTACGCTTATGATACTACATTTTATTGACTATAAGTACCTTATAGAAATGTTAGTTAATTATAAAACTCCTTTCAGATTTTATCCTTCAATAAAACACTATGCCCTAAGTAACATTAGATTTGCTATTACCATTAATATCTGAATTATTGTAATACATATTTTATTAAGAATATTGGCAGTGTGCTAATTTATTATTTTAAAGAAAAAGTAAGGAAATATATATAGGTTTAACTCGTAATCTTATTCTAAAAATCCTTCGTTATGTATGCATTCGTCAAGACAATTAATTAAATATAAAAAGTGTTGGCTCGTATTTCCTTCTAATAAAATATTAATTTAAACAAAATATCTGCGAAATGATATCTTTACAAATATTTGAGTATCCTTAAATCATCCTTTCCATTTTAACGAATAAGTGTTTTGTACTGATTTCTACATTAACCAATCCCCTTCAAATCGAACAAATATCGCCACCGCCCATACTTTAAGCCAACCACAAGGGCTGGTACGAAGATATCACGTTATATCTCATTACAGGCAGAGTTTGTAACCTTCATTACACATGTATACTCACTAATTGATGCGTGAGATATTTCTTACGCGGTTTTATTGCGGACTCAAGTAATCACCAGATTTAGTGAGGTAACAGTAATAATCTACTTTGGGGCACGTAATCCCTTAACTATATCGACGGGGAAATGAAGGAAATATTAACATTAACTCTGTGATTGGTGTTGATCGGGAATATAATCACCTTAGAATAAATATTTATCAAGAACTTCGCTATTGCTATAAAACGAATAAATATGAAGTTAAGTACGCTGTCTGTAGGTATGATGACTATCTTTGATCAAAATATGAATACTATAGAAAACAAAAATCATAGTTTCTATGAATTTAATTAATGCTCATGGGTTAGAAGTTAGAATTCCGATTTAAAAAGTAATGTGAAATTGATCACTTTTGCGATTATCCGTATCAATGAGATAGACTTTCCAGTATTTAGGAATAGGTATTTGAAAGCAGATAAGTATTTTAAGATCACAATATGTCCCGAAATCTATAATAATTGACAGAGACAGGATATCTGTTAATATCTTAACTTAATCAAAAAATTATACATACAAAGACTATGGTAATACTTAAAAATTATTTTCTGCAAGACCATAATGTTATTCTGAATCATAACTTTGGCTTAAACTCCTGCCAATTAGCAAAATGAAGAAATAGCGAACGTTCGTTATTCACAACAGAAATGTGTTGGTAGTAATATCCCCGTGCGCCCCACATTCGCTGCACGCGATACACGCTCTCGGATTACCAATTTGCGGGAACGAAATGTACGATCATTAACCTCCTGTTTTGCTAGGATTGAATGCATTATCGTATGTCAGATTGTATAAGTTTTAAACGAGTTATAAAAATTAAAACAGTTATTGGACGGTTGCTGAAATCAACATATTTTATTAAATAATAGCTTCTACTCGCGGCTTCGTCCGCGTGAAGAGGGTTTCCGGGATAAAAGTCCCGCTATATATTTTCCCGGGCCAGAAAGTAGCCTATAACCTTCCCAGGGTCTTAAACCATATACATACGAAATTTCATATAAATCCGTGCACTAGATTTTGAGAAAACCACTAACATGCAGACAGACAGAAAAGAGGACTTTGTTTTATAATACCTATATGTATAGATTTTAAATTTGGCGATGGTGTGAAAAGATGGCAAGAGAGCTTTTGTTTCTTAGTTCAATTTATTTAGAGTAAATTTTATTAGTTTCATATCACACCTCTCACTGTTCGTCGAGTGAAAAACAGTCGAGTGACTGTCCAAACGAAAAGGTATAAATAATTATAATCAACCTGTTTCAATAATAACCGAATGATATAAAATTATCACTTCAACATCGATAATTACTACATATCAATATATTCCATATAATTAGTCGAACCTTTCGATTCATTTAACAAATGACGCAAAAACTCATGCCGTCACTTTCATATTCTGTACGATCCGAGTACGTGTTCAATACTTTTGTATAGCACGTCAATCTCATCTTTAAATAGTTAATCAATACTGATTGATTGTCTATTGATGAGGTTTGTGACAATGATGCGGCGAAAGTGTGAATTTTGGAGTCGTAAAACAACTCTATTGCATTGTAAGGAATTAGTACAAAATGACTAATGTCAGTCTGTATTGACGTAGGTGATTATGATTATCAATCAATACTGATTGATTTGTCTATTGATTGGCTCGCTGCGGTAACAATAGCTCAGGGTAAGATATTATTGGGATGAATTAAGGTTGCAGGTGCATATTTATAAGACTAACCTAATTACCATAAGTTCTAGGTAGGTACGTATTTTACTTTTTAAATGCGTTTAAACTATGTAGCATAAATACTGGATATTTTAAATATTATTGTATACTTTGTTCAGATTTGAATTTTGAATTAACATACTTATTTATTGCTATGTTAGGCGATATTATGCCAGGTTCATAATGTCATTAGTGACTAGTCAATGCTTACTCACAAATAGAGCTTGAATTAATCTAGTATCAGCCTTACCGTGCCTAAATTGTATCGAAAAAATATTAAAAAGAAAAGTTATAAACGCTACAAAATATTTGCGCAAATTAAACACAAGCACAGCATGCAAAGCCCATTGCAAAAATACGCATGGGAATTTCAAGAGCCAGTTTAACTTGGTGGGTCCACTTGAGTCCACTGTTTGTTTCAACAAAAAATTGTTTTTGTCCAAACTTAACACCCATTGGCGGCAAAAAGTCAGAGGTCAAAAAAAGTCATCGGTCCAAACTACGATTGCACAATCTGTGTGGTCTCTGTGACCTTTCCTTTGTTTTGTCAAAGTAAACATTACTCGGTTTGGCTATTATTGTGTATTTAACTTAAGAATGATGTGATTTCCGTCGGTTTTTATGGTCATTGGTCAAAATTTATTGCTTCTTGCCGCTTTGTCTTGTGTAGGGATTAGTGTTGCGAGAGTAATTGCTTTAAAAGGCTTTGTTTAAAGAATGCTTGTATCGTGGCTTTGTTATCGGCCGGTCTAACATTAGCAGTAGGCGTGAGATAACTTACTATTTAATTATTCATTTTAAAAGTCATTAATTTTTGAATTATTAAGTTTCTGCATAAGTTTTGTTTTTTTAATAATAAAAATAGGAAGAAAAACAATCCGTTTACCTATTAAAAGTACTGCGAGAATTTATAACAACTGCTAGAACTCCTGCAATGACTTAAGAGTGTCATAAAACGTAACAGCAAAAGTATTTACTTCAGGTTAGTTTTGTAGGCTTTATTCACACTCGCTGTCGATAAAAACATCTCAATCATATACCAACACTATAGACTCTATTTGTTACCTATTTAACTTATGTGACGCAATATGGGCCGCAATATTTAGAAGCATCACAATAAAAAATGTAACAAATAACTACATACGCTGCCTCCAGTAGAAATGAAGTTTATTCACTTAGTTTCCCACTTCATTATATAAAGTGCACTTTTTAGATAACATATACATTTAAAAAAAACTAAATATAGCCATGTGCACAAGTCATGCTAATCTACAGCGTATTTCATAAATCAAAAGCTCCCATTACGTAAAGTTCAATATTTAATGAAGGAGTGCTTCTCAGAAAAGGCTCTTATCTAAACTTCCACTTAACGATATTTCATAATATTGAACATTGGACCTGTTTCATGTCTGCTACGCACTAAACTGTCAAAATATTGTTATTTTTCTAAATCGACTTGCGAAATATATGAGCTCAATATTGCTAAGAAAAAATGTAAAATATATTATAATAGGAGAAGGCGCTGTTATCCGGTTAATTTTAATGCAATTTTCTAAGAGCAGATTAAACATGATCAATAAATTATTTTCGCTAAAAAGTTTTGATGACAGCATGAGAGCACATTGAGTGTATGAAAATGTATGGAGACATTGATGAATGCGAAATATCAAAATGGGAAAGAGGAAAAGGTAAAATGATTGAGACTTTTTTCTGTATTAACGATTTATGACCAAAAAATACCGTTGTATCATCACCGCTTAACCAATTTATTTTAAAATAGAAAATATTTTAAACGTTTCCAAATAAATACTGGAAAATTAAAGAGTTTTTGGCGGATACACATCGAATCGCTTAATTACGAAAAAGCAAATTATTTTATCGTAAAATATCTAAATGCTTTAGCCAGTACATTCTGTAAAGAACCAGAAGTTTTATTAACTAATCTCATCAATATCGAGAAAGCGCTGATGCCATTTTTATTTGGGGATTGGTTGCTCCGTTAATATTATGTAGTTTGCATCACGTGTAAGCCTAATGTAGTGTGGGGAGATTTATTTTTGTTTCGGGAAGTAAATAGATTTGTATGGCAGGACTGTATTATGGTTATGGTTACTGGCGCGATTTGGGAGGGGCTTTCGTTGCCTTAATGAGGCGTATTCGTCATTTTGTCAGAAATAGGTTAGCGTAATAGCTACTCTATATGTAGTGCCATAGTAAACGTATATAGACAAATTATTGTTCCATTATTTTATTAGACTACTTAGCCTGCTTTTCTTTCACCTCAATATAGGAGTTTTGATCTTGACAGCGACGACGAAGGTGTATTTATATCTCTGTGTATTTTATACAGTACAGTGTCATGTAAGAGCATCAGAAATAGTGTAAAGATATTATTTTAGTAGCAACTTATTGCAACGAGATGGCGCTAAATTGCAGACTTCAAGATTTTTTAAAGCGCGTAACAAAGTTGTTTTTGCTTAATCCAATGTTACGGACACCGTTACTCCCGGTTAACGTTAATTCCTAATCTCATAACCGTTACGCAGACGCATCTATCGAAAAAATGCCAATTTACTCATTGAGTATTTCTATTGAATGTTGTTTAAAGTACCATTCCATTCCCTCAGATTTATTACTACGATGGCACAGCGAGATAATTTCATTTTAACGGTCCCAATTCGCTAATAAACCGCCTCTCATTCATTAGGGCTGACGTTTCACCGTGTCATACCGCATTGTTTTCGTTTTAACAGAAATAATCACCGTGGACGAGTACAGAAATGAGATTTTTTCATACAAACGTCTTTAGTGTCGAATCACTGTTGCGATTGCTTTCATATTTTTTGTTAAACACGCATTCGCCGGCGTTTGTTCTAGCCCGCTCGCTAATGAAGATTTCGTATGCAGCCGTCCTTTTTTGTCGGCCATGTCTGTTTGTTTTGAGTTCATCAATTTATTTTGGACTTTTAAATTAGATGTGTGTGGAGTGCGGAGTCTCCTGTCGCTTGCCGGTCGCGGCGCGTCGTATCGCCGCGTCTCTGTCGCTCGCGTCAGTTTGTTTAGTGCGTGACGCGCCCCGCCCAGCGCGGCGACGCGGCCGACGCGGTGGCGGATCGCGGCACGGGCTCTTTGACCGGTAGCGCATCGTTATCTGTTTTTTCGGTCGGGCGGTGTGTGTCCGGCCTAATATTTGTGTAGGACGTTGAAAAAGTAGTTTTGTATGCGGTGGGAGGTGCTCGTTGTTGTTTCGTTTATTGCCCGCCATGCTCCGTTATTCTGCGTTAATCAGCTCCCTTGCCATTGTTAATTTTTGTATGTGCTTTTTCCTTCGTGATTAGTATCATGGGAAATCATGAATTATGCATTAATCTTTGTTTGTATGTAATAAACAGTAAGCTTCTATAAACTTTTTATCGTTTGTCTATTCAACAAGGTTCTTTTGTTTTAATTGGATGAGGCACTTAATTCCAATAACCAATTCAAAATAGAAACTCAATTGCAAAATGGAAAACATTCCTACCTAGCGTCTGCTCGTGGGTTTTTCTGCATGAAAATCCTTTAATAGAATAAAAATGTAGTTTAGTGGACTTCGAATCAAAAACGGCCTAGATGATATGTAGTAGGGCTAGAACCTAGAAAGCCAACTAATAAGGTCATAAGTCATAAATTGCCAACATCGGAACCATAGGTTTCATTAACCTTCGATTACTTACAACACTTAACTCCATCGAATTACTAATAATGCTTACATCGTTTATGATATAGGTACCTAAATTCCTAACCATGCCGCGGTCATTTGTCCTCGGTTTAGTTGTTTTCAGTTGAAATATGGCCGCTAATGAGGTCCGGTTGGTAATTTTAATGATTTGTCGCGGATTGTCGTGCAACCAGGCGATTTAGTCACAAGATTGTCGCGATATTTTCAGAACGCACGCTAAGACCTCCCATATTTTTTAATAGTTACTATTAAATATAAATGTTTAATTTTATGCCAATTAATGAGGATGGAGTGTTGAAAGATAACCACTTAAATCAGAAACGCTATTAAATTCAAGTATTTCTGACATAGCTTTCTTTAGAAATGTACAGCTTATTTAATTAAGTAATAGGGAACGTTAATAATTTAGTACAGAATCTTACGAAATGACCCACTGGCAGCAATTATAAAAAAATATGTTAAATCTATTACAGCATCTGTTCTTCGATAATATACACCTAATAAAAGGTCACCTTATCAAACCCATTACCCAAACTAGGGTCAAATAAAAACGTTAGAGAAGTGTTTAATGTTACGTAAAAAATAATTCGTGTAACCTTTTGCACGTCTACGCTAAGCACCCAGATAATTACAAAAATAAAATTGATATAAACACACACGGGTGCGATTCAATTAACACTGACAAATAAAATAATTTGCACTTACGTCACTATTTTTGTTTGTCAAAGTTCAATTTCACGCGTGTTAGCTATCGACTGGGTTTATACAATCGTTTGTTATTAACGGATAATGTTGGGTGTTTAAATTCTTCGAAAGTTGTTTCAGCTATACTTACAATTAAATTACACATAGAAATTAACGCCTGTCTTTCAAGGGGTGGATAGAAATCCATATAGTACACTCTCGTTTTTCTAAAGCGAGTACATAGGGTATTGTGACATGGCGACATGGCTCATGTTACCAAACATACCCCTTCTGTCCTTTTAACTCCAATGAGAATTCTTTCCTTCATCATCATCATAATCAGCCGCAAGATGTCCACTGCTGAATATGGGCCTCTCGCAAAGATTTCCAGATGGACCTATTGGAAACGGCCCGCATCCAGCAACCTCCTGTGAATTTTACGAACGACTTTTTATATTTTTTAATTATTTTGTAGATATGGCGTGTGCATGAGTGTATTTCTGAATGAAAGTATGATGTTGCCGCTGCGGCGAGTTCTCTAAGCATATTACTAGTAGTATTAGGGCGCGTAAAATTAAAATTATTTTTTACTGATATATTTTGTTAATAACATACACTTTTTAATATTACATATACGGTTCAAAAAACATATTTTAAAATATTATTTTTGAGAAGATCATTATGTGGTTTCATTTAATAACGCAATGTCAAAATGACCCCGTATATCACCCCAAAGCATACCAACTTTAAACCTAAAACTAAAATCTCGTTTTCGCATTAAAGGGTAAATTAAATTCACAAACAGGAGTTAATAAAACAAGGATCTTCTCACCCCAGTCTGTAATCTTCGGTTATGCTTAACAGCGAGGGTGATTCGCGTCGCGGGTGAGGTGACTGCGCATTTTGTTTAATTTAATTTAACACAACACTTGCTCTCAATGTAAAGGGTTTGCACGTAGTAACGTCGGAAAAAATACGAATAAAATTTTTAGACTCTTTTTAGACGTCAGGGCAATATAATATAACTGCGCCTATAATTATAATAGGACTTGACTAGGAAAATCCTGCTTTGGAGGCATCATTTTGTTTTGCTAGTCAGTTCACGAAATTAGTTCCATATTTTATCCCCGGCGTGGCGCGGCTTTTTATTTTCATGGTCAGGCTATTCAATAGAAAGCTACGATAAGAAAACGGCTTGTTTCGAAGAAACAAACTACTATGAATACTACTATCCATTTAATATCTTAGAATTCGTGTATTATGAGATAATGCGATCAAAAGAATTTTCTAGTTAATTCCACTAATAAACTAATTTTATGTCCACTTCGGTGCTTTCATGTGCTCGTACATTGTTAGTAATCGACACAGTTATCAATTATACCATCTGTCTAAATATACGTTATTAAAACCCACTCGCGATCCACGCCGCGCTGTGAAATACACATACAGGGTAGGATCAAGGTGGGATTTGTGAGGTTAATTTGTCTGATAGATTTTCCAAAACAAATATATATTTATAAGGAATAAATAGGTACGTATATATAAATTAACTGAAATTTTCACACAAATACAATTAAAATAATTATTATTATTTTAGTAGAGCCGCTCCGTATACGTTTTTTCTGCATTTTTAATTGACTGACTTGGTCAGAAAATCATCACTACTATACAAAATTAATAATGTTACTGTTTGATGTTACGGTTCGTACAGTGAATGCGATTTAAGGACTCGGAAAATCTCTCTATTCTCTCAAATCTTGAGTCCTATTTTTTAATACTCACAGTGTAGTTACACAAAAAAGCATTAGTACTACACAAAATTAGTAAAGTTACTGTTTGGTGTTACGATCCCTACAGTAAATGCGATTTACGGACTCTATTCTCCCAAATCTTGAGTCTTATTTATTAATGCTCACAGTGCAACTATGCTTGTTCTGGTATTATTGGTGTCTAAAAAGGGTAGATATCACTTAACTCCAGCCGAGACAGTAATTGCTAATCTGCCAATACTATAAAAAACTACGTACTTTTTCAATAGTTCCCTACAGAAAATATCTGAATCCATACCTGTTTTCACAGATACGATCATAATCGTTTATATGCTGTTCGTATACATGATTTCTTTGTACTTATAGTTATAACCATTTTCAATTCTGGTAAATAATTAAAATTGAGTAATAACGCAGATTCAATTACTGGTTTTGTAATTTTGTTGTTGGATTCGGTTAATCTGGTTGCGGATTACAACGATATATCACGATTAGTGGATAGATTCTGAGAAGAGCTGAAGATTAATTATATTCAATGACATATTTTGTTCAATATAAGCACTAACAATAAATGAGTTTGCTTTTGGCCTTTTGATATTTTGGCCTTATTTAGCGTCAGTAACAGGTTAAAGAGACTAAATTAAATCAATATATCCTCCAACGGCCTTCATACTCGTTTTAAATCCCATTTGATTTTGTGATACACCTAATTACCTCATACTTCATTCCATTCACCTTCCACAAGTTAGTTGAAAACTAAAGAATCAAAGTCTAGAATGTAAAATACGAATCGGATGATGACGCGAAGTGAAAATAGAGGATATACGCACATTCGAGCACATCAAAATGTTTATTGTAATGCATTGATATATTAGTATGTAAGTGGCTACAGCAGAGATGTAAACTGTGCTTGTTGAACGCAATGTACGATTTATGTATGATTATATCATAGAAATCGATTATCCGACCGTGCTTGTAGTTACTTTCAATGATATCAAACTAATGCCACATATTTGATGATGATTTGAATGCATTATTATCTTATACTCTTTTCTGTACACCTAAATAAATCTCAATAATTATTAAACGTATTTGGAATATCAGTTTTTTTTTATATTCTCAACACGATACAGGAACAAAATTCATATGGAATTTGTATATCGTCACGAAACTCCTATCCAAAAATATCTGGAAATAAATACTATCTTACAACTATTGCATTGGCGATCAAAAATTATAACAAAGCTTATTTAAAATTCTAAATAATATTTCAAGCAATAGTTTGCAATGATGTAAAACATTACGTGAGCTTTATATTTGTTTCAATGTATATCTAATACTCTTTCGTTTCTTTAGAAACTACTCTACATTACGGATTTTAAACATGCTTAATTCATGAGCCATAATGATGTTTTTATTTCATAAATAGCAAGATGATTAACTGATGTTAGTTTTGGAACGAGTAAAGCACAGTTTTAAATATTTTATACTAATATACCTACTTTTTTAATTTACATAACCCTGACTCACATAATATGCAGGTACGTGTAAAGACGTTTGTAAATCATGCAACACTGAGTATTATATCAGCTCAAAGAATCTGTGGCTTGGTTAAGGTTTTGTGTGTAAATTTGGAGGACATGTAAATAAATTCAGTTACTAGAGTAACTAATCATTATAAAACTTAACATTTGATGCTTCAGGTTCATCTCATCATCAAATTGGTAAAAAAATTAAACAGATAAAAAAATAAAGTTACAGTTACGTACATTTCCTAGATTTATTTAGTAGAAAATAAAACTACTTACTTCACACAAATTCCTAAACAAACAACCTTTACAAATAAAACGGCTTTAATCGACTGCAAATTTAACTGTGACAATAGGGTGTCCCATTTCGCGGGGGAACGCGACTCAATAAACGTCACAATATGTAGCCATTGGGTCGGAAAATGGTACAATAACAATGTCCCACAACAAAAGAGCGTGTGTAAGTCGCCACTGAGACTAAACTATTTTCTTTTATATTTGTTCAATCGTTCTGATAATAGTTTACGAAGATATAAGAACGTTTACTGAACTAAAAATAGAACTGATATTTAACGATATATGTTGTTCAAAAATAATATAGAGATATTAAGAGTTCTTAATAATTTATATGTTATAAGCATTTACATTTTACATAATGTACCCATCCTTTATTTAACAATGGAGTAGGCTTAAAACTAAAGCCTAAAATAAGTTAATTTCCAAAAATTGCATGTAAATATTAATTACCTAAATTTTGATGTTGACGAAAAACTGATATTGCATAAAAGTATTTACTAATTTATTAAGATATGTGAGATACCCCAAAAATATTGACAAATATGACTAGGTACCTACTTATATTAAAGTTTTATAGCAGATCATTTATTTGTTCATTAAAGTGTTAAAAACCATTAGCACTCTAAACTTAGAAGTGATTTTACAATTTTTATATTCCCGTACACCTAAGTTGATAACAATGAAATGATTTCAAATATTATATACTGGAATAGCAGCCTTATTATTTTCCAAATACTGCATTAGGAAAACAATTGAATAGATTGGCATTATAATATATTGGTGGTAAAAATATCAATATTAGTTTAGTAAAATAAAAAAAAACGTAGAGTCATCGGTATAACAGTGAGAAAAACTGTATTGTTTGCTAAAAAGATACCGTAATCCCTTTGTTACAAGTTCTCAGAATTTTTAAATGAAACTTTCACAAGTAAAAAGATAATTTGACTGGTATTTACTTGCCTTGAGGTCTTTTTTATATCTACTATATGCCTTTCAATTAATTATAATTAATTAAAAGCTAAACAGACTTTACGAACTTACAAAAGTACCATAATATGATAATGGTCCGAGATCCTTTAACTACTAAGTTACAAATACATAATAGTATATAACAGTAATTATTGTAAATTTATTATGCAAATAAGTATTGAAATTTCTTGTGTGTTGTACTTCCTATCATGTGTAGAGCATTTTGTCGTGCTCAAAAAAAAATAATGTCAATTTTATTCGGACACATGCAACCCAGTCAATCATAAACGATTGAGTTCGTTACACCCACATGTCCGAGGGGCTTCGGCCTGATAGCTGTGAGACAATTTATCGCGCTATAAAACACTGAATCTGTTACTGATTAATAATTTTCAATTTGTGAATTTCATCCGCGAACCGGTTTGCGGACGACATTTTTATTCAGCTTCGTTTTTAATCTGTGACAGTTTTTTTATGGTCAACAGATTAAATGACTCCATACAAAAAACTATGTCTCTTTTATTAATAATAGCTGTCATCGTAAAAACAAAAAAAAATGTTGTTTAGAAAAAATACTAACGTTGTGTGTAAAAATAGGCAAAAAAAATATTTGAAACCCAGCATTGCAATGTTTATTTCGTGATTAATTATTTTTTTTCACATTGATTGATTCCAACGCTAAAAATAAATCTGTATTTTCGCAATTTCTGCTACGGTAGTATGAACATCACGCAAAAACTCACCTCAATGAGTTGTGAAATGTTGATTATTCAAAGACTTTTTATAAGGAACAACTTAACGAAATACCAAAAAAAAAACTGTAAAACATCAATGGTGAGCTACAAATAAACATGAACATTAGCATAACCAGCATATTGAAATCTGAAATCTAAATCGGCTCTATCTGGTAAATAATCTAAACGACTGCGCTTAACACGGTGCATCACTAGCAAGGATCTCTGGCACATTTCCACTGAACCAAAATACAAGTAGGTGCAGAGAATAAATTCATATTAATTGTGTGTTGCGTTTTGCTGGCAGGAGGGGAGTATACATAAATAAATAATTATTAAAATAAAAATCGCATCATGCCCGCTCCTTCTAATTAGTGGTACTGCGGCATGTCTCGGTATCTTCATCATAAATAATTATTGTGTAAGGTTCTTACTATCTTACTGTGCCTAGAAACCAACCAGGTACTTTCAGCTGAAAATCTGAATATTTAGTATTCCACTCTTTTGCATCTTATTTATATAAATTTCAAATATGGAATAAGATTTTACACACTATTTTATGACGGATTACATCCTTATTTGATCTTAGCAATATATTTTTTTTTACTGTGATGAGTCTTGAGCCTTAAACATATTTAGTCAGAATAATTAATGAAAATTTGGCTAGTTTAGAAAAACGTAATCGAATAATTTTTATCGGATCGTTATAGATGAAAAAAGATTTTTATATGTAAATTATTGCTACCAAAGGCATTCAAAATCACACTTACTGGTGGCCACTAACCATCAGATGAGCAAATCGCTCACCTGATGGTTACTGCCGCCGTCGCAACCAAGGCACTGCTTACCGTAAACAACTTTTTCTAAATACCTGTATATTTGTTTAACCAAAATTCATTTTCAGCTATATCAGATATTTTAAACTTTCTTACCGCAAACTCTATGCGTATTTAAATGAAAATATGAAGTCATTACATAACTAACAGATGTAGTCATTAAAATGTGATTACTATTGCGATTCCTCGAAACGTATTAACATCATTTGATCATGGCTTCATTAATACGAGTAGTTAGTGTGGGACAGTTCCCTACTATTTCTCTCTGCGTCACATTTTCACTGCAGTACCGTGTTTTAGTATTCGTACTTTTTGCTTTGAGACTGATTTATCTTCTCTTTGAGGTTATGCTCGTTGCCACCGAGAAAGACTGTTGCAATAATATACGAAAACATTGTATTATTCTAAGGAAAATACGTCTCATTAACGCGCTCGAAGTAGCTTTGAAGAAAAACATATTTATTCATGCTAATTTAAATTTTAAACAGACATTTGTCAGACAAAGAAAAGGTATAACGATAGTGAATCATGTGACATCGTGTTTGGGTCTAGATGTCCTATTAATATTTCAAATAAGCCAATGAAAATATTCGATTGTTGGCATTACGTAGTATAATTATCAATCTTCTATTTTTAAAGAAAAATAACATTTATTTAAGGCGATACCTCAAGGTCCATTTTCATACATTTTGTTTCGGCTTTAATCTGGGTAACTAAACAAGTATTGGCAAGTAAAGAATTTAAATTCACGTCTAGTTAGTGATTAGTTCGGGCAGGTGGAAGTAAAAGGTTAAAATCAATAATAATAATTGCTTTTTCGGGCTTTAATATTTAATATGACGAAATTTTAAAGGCAGAAATATCCATGATTATTAATTATTTTACATTGCGAAACTATCGAAACAAATGTATGAAAATCCAACTACTTCTTCGGTATTTTTACCCCCGACAATTTCCTTGTTAAAATATTCCTATATTATGCATTAATTTCCTATCGTTTTTATTGGTTCTTCGGAAAGTAGTAAATAACCAGTAACTCAATTGAATTTTCTCATGGTGTCTTAATGATTATTGACATAAGAAATCAAATTGCAAAAAGAAATGCGTATTATAATGACATTTATATTCGTGAGAATATAATTTTTACTACCATAAGTATCACGAAGCCATCGGACAACCATATTTGTAAAGCCTTTAATCATATTCAGTATGTTAAAAATATGCATATCGTGTAAATTACAATTTTTTTATTTAAAAACAAATTATTTTTTGCATTTAAACGAACAATCAAATATGTCATCAAAACGACAAATGAATGACACTTTTATGTCGACCATTTCCTAAAATAAGTCACCCAGTCTTCGCATTTGATATATCCGCCACTTTAATCAGACTAATGAATACTGATGTTTTGTAAATCTAATTCGAGCCCGGACACTTAACGAGCTGTCTCACGGACCGTCTGTGACATATGTCGATGGCGTGCGTCGACATTTTTCACCGGCCGCGGTAATACGCCTAAATGTAATTACTCGTTTGTGGTGACCGGTGGGTGATTTGTTTTCATTTTTAAAATGTGCGGTTTATATTTAGATATATTTCTCTTTAAAATGCTTGTCAGTGTATGTCGAATGATTTACGATACTTAGTTTGGATTTTGAGATTCAAAAATAAACTATTTGATAAATCATTTGTTGCAGAATTGGTCCTAAATAGAATTCGATTATATAAATGGTTGAAGCAAAAACAAAATATACTACCTAGATCTCAACCATATCAATCTGAAATTCCTTAACAGTAACCTCATACAAAAAGTCGAATAGAACGCAGCCGTTACTAATCGCTCTAAATAACAATATCGTCATTCCATTTTCAAATTGTCATAGCAGTGCACCTGTACTCGGGAATCCAAGGGATTGCACCCGTCACGGGAATCGTCGCGGGAAGCGCCCCGCCGGGATTCAGATCGATGTTGCGCTCGTCATTACCGATCATAATCGAGACATGATACAGGACTATTGCTCTGTGGAATTCGTTTTTACATAATCAAAACCCAAAGCATTCACATTTAATTGAATCAGCCGCCGTGGAAAAGCTTAAGCTGTGAATGGTTCGGGAGATCATAAAACTAGTTCTATCATCTAGAAGCATGGCGGTCGGAACCAAGAAAAAGAATATATGAGAAAGCTATTTAAACATAATCGATAAATTTTATATTGCCAGTTAATACAATTTTGGTCACGTTTACAAGGTCTTTCACAGAAACTATTTGATATCATCTTTGTATTCTTATTCTGCACAAAATGATCTATTGATAGTCTTTTATTATGAATAAGTACCGGAAAATTTATCCGATATGTACCTAAATCAAACGTCATTATGCAGTGCTTTGGTTCAGTGCCGCCTATAAACAGAAGCACGCGCACAGGGAGCTTAATAGCCTACTCAGGTGGACAATAAGAAGGTTTTTTATGATCGCTGTTCGCACATCGCAAGGTGTCTGACAGTTGTCACGAGCGAGGCGTAACAATTGTGGAACCGGCCACAAGAAAACACCTTCCGATACGGACCAATCGGTAACAAATACCTATGCTCAGCCACTAATGTGCGTTTTTAGTTTGAATTCTTAGCCTTTGTTTTTGTACGTATTATTCGTTATTATTTTCTTTTAAAATTATTCATTTAGTTTAGTTTACCAATATCATTGCAGTATTAATGGCTATCTATGAAATAGCTGAATATACCTAACGTAAAAATAAAAGGTATATTCGATCCACCAATTATACAGGCCGTAAATAAAAATTATTTCTTTTCTTTTTCATAATTGCCGGTTATTAGATAGCCTGTATTTTCACGCCGCGAAAACGCTTACCTGTATTCAACCTAAAACATTATTGTAACGTTACTTTCTTTACAACAAAGACAATGTACTATAATTGAGGCTCAAACAGACCCGATCATTATACATCATTAATGTTTTTCTAACAAAGTTTGTGCTTGACAAATGGTTAAATTACTGGATTGATAAATTACGTTAGGGTACGGGTTTAACCGTTGGTATTTTTAAGCATAAATATGCCATATATATAGTATCTGACGGTTAAAAGTCCGTCGCTCAATTTAATATTTAACATCTGCAGAGATTATGAATCGAATACTCGAAATTTCATCAAAAACCAATATGACAACGGTAGAATTTATATATCTTTATTCATTATTTTATTTTGATATACATGAGTAAATGCAGCAAATCAGTTTACCCGTTCACAAAATAGTAGAGGGTAGAGTCAGTGGCACCGGCGTGACAGTTATGACACGGCAGGGCGTGTCCGCGACTGCGCCCTCTCTTCATTTGTCGAACCATTTGGTCGTCGGAATGCGGTGTCATCAGCGGCGAACGGAGCGTGAAATGGAAAACGCCCCTCCAGTGACAACCGTACCCCACTGACTCCCTCGGTTACCCTTAACATGCGCTAACGAAATTTCAATTTGTTCAGTGAATTTTCTCCGATTAATCCTGTCTCTGGATCTACCGTGCACTTGATATGCTCAAATAGGCGCACCAGCATTTACTGTTGATTACATTGACTTAAACAAATAGTATTGAGTGAGGCGATTCGTTCTGGTAATGTGTAGAGAAGCCGAAATGTTTTATTGTAATACGCGTAAAACGTAGCATTAACTTGATGAATATTGACACGAACCTCCATGTAAGACGAATGCTTAAACAAATACAAATGGAACGCGAAAAACAATTCCGCGTATAAGCAATTTTAGCATTTAATATGGATGAGGCAAATTTTGATATAACATGCTATATGTTATGGTTTAAAGTGAAATTGGCTGTGTTTCACGGTCACGGTTTTTACAAGGATATGCTAAATGTTCAACACGCTATACCATTTGTTTTACCCATGAACACAGATGCGGGCAATAACTTAAAAACTTTCCATAATTTAGCAGCTACATTTTTACTCATAATGCAGTACGATCAGCAGTAATACGGCATTATGTATTCTCTCGCTGTCACTTGCTGAAGTCATGGTTATTGCATATCTTATACTTATTAAATTCCAAACCAGTAGGTATAAGATGTTAACAAAATCCAACATAAAATATTACAAATGCTATGTTACCATTTGCCACTTAAATGAGATGATTAGCAGTTTCCGCTCAAATCACATAATCGTAAATACCAATCACACTATGATATCACGGTCAGATCACACCTGAAGTCATAAAGCATTTATTACATCACTAACCTCACCCATTTCAATTCCTCTACAGTGAAAATCTGGTTTTCCTTGAAAATTAGACGGCAAGTAATTGTTACAAATTGAAAGTGTAGACTGCGGCCCTCGAGCGAGTCCCGGGCGATCTGTTTAAATTGTCACCCTAATCCGGGACCGCCATTTGTTTGCTAAAGGGATCCCGGATTGTTTTGCGACAACACTACGTGACTTTCATGTAATGCGGCAAAGGATCGATGTGATTAGATGCGCCACTTTTGTTTTAGTTATTTGTAATTAGATACGAGACAACAATGCGATAAAGATTTTTTGTAGATGTCTATGAACTTAGCGTTAGCGTTAGCGTATAGTAAATTTACCGTTCATTTTGAGGACAAAAATATCTTCGATTATTTATGGGGCCTGAAAAAGTGTTGGATTCCTATTAGACATTGTAGTCATTGAAATTGCTAAGCATTATTGAATTTAATATTCCATTGTGTGACGGTGACTAACGGAATTCAGTATCATATAGAAACTACTATGTTGTTACTTATGTTTATAGACATTGGCCAAGCATGGCACTTAGGAGTCAGAACTCCTACTTGTTTTCTCATGAAATTGTACCTATACATACTGATAAGTTTCAATATACACTATTATTTACAATTCGTATTATAATTCATAAAAAAATATAATAACTTAGCTATTTATCAGATTAAAATCTATATTCTGCTTGTCTCGCATAAACAAATCATTCCCCATATACGGGTCGCGCAGTCGATTACAACCGTTTCCAACGAATTATCGATTATCAATTTGTCAACAACCACGTTGACATATTGATTCTGACCCGATTGTAACAAGAGCCATTACTCGATATGCCTATCTAGATAGAAAATGGGGTTTTAGATACCATACAAATGACTTAATTTTTATAAGCAATCAAATTATTAACAAGGACTCACCTATTGCACCTGTAAATGTATGTGGTTAAAAGAAAATATTTAGTATACTTATTAATTCGAATAATTTTATTAACGAAATTTATCTTTAATAATACTTTCAAGTGCATTTTTTTTACAATATAAGAGAATACTTAAAACTCAAAAGAATTAGAAAAATAATCAAAAACTATGTTATAAATACATATTACAGACTGTATATTTTAGGCGCCATGTCGCACGTGGTAGGCGCGGGGTGGTCTAGGGTCGCAATAAATCGAGCCGAGGAAATAAATCTAAATCGGCTGCGACATTTAAATCGTTGTCCGACACCGCGCGATTGTGTCCCACTGTGCCACGTGACACATTGGTTTGCGGCCACCAGAATTGGTGCTATTTGTTCACAACTTAGCGTATTTGCGCGCAAGTTATTTATGTTCCATGTTTATTTATAAACTTATTTGTCATTAATAGACTCTTAGTCCTGAATTCGATATGTTTCACATTTGTTTATCCAAGCGAATTATTAAAATAACAGCAATGGATTTCATTTTGGATTATTAAATGTTTGCTTTAAACGAACGGTATTTTACGTTTTTTTTTATTAGATTTTTGACTCTATTTCTCCAAAATAATTTCCATATGTAAACCCGAGATAATCTTTACCAAAGATATTAAGAGCGTGATGTCATCACGTTGACGATTTAGCGGCAAAACAAAAGTTAATGTACCGCGACACACAGTGGTACAAATGCTGCAATACGTCTCAATTAGTGACGCACACTAGTGCAAACACGGGGGACGGGCGGACAAAATTACTTAATGAAATTGATGTTCCAAAAAATGTACCATAGACAAATCTTTAGCTTATCGTATTAGTAGACTAATAAATTTGCTAATAACTGATAGAATTTGAACTATTTCCTGCGTAAAATGTTATTAAATTTCTTTCGCTCATTTGTCATCTTTAAAAAGATTCCTTAGATTTAGCATATGCTATTTATCGGATAAATGTCATAACAACTATTAGTCGTTTCCCTTCCGAGTGTCTGTTATCAGTTTATCGATTACAAAAGTCCCGTTTGTGACAAGACCACACACCGAATCGAAATGCGAAATGTCGCTGGTGCATCAAGTGAACTGCACTCGTAATTCAGTCAACAGCGCCAATAGGGTACATGTGGCTTGGCGAGCTATTGCGAAATGGAAGCCACCCAAGACGTCACAAGTACGTGATACGACAATTTGTAAACATAGCCTTTTTCAACATTTAAAAAATTTTAAGAGAGCAAAGGGGGCAACATATCTCGGGAATTTCTGAAAACAAAAAATATTGTCTCCGGCATAAATATGTCGAAAAACACTTATTAAAGAAGTTATTTTTGAGTTTTAACAGTTCATCTGTTGATATTTTGTGTCACTGTCTACCTTCTTTGGGATTTTCTGTGGTGAATTAATTTGTACGATTGTTCTGCTGTGCTGTAAAATGCCACCCACCGTGTTCCGACGGAATAAGGTGTATATTTGTATGTTTTTTTGTTGGAGACGTGTCAAATGTGTAGTGTGCGTGGTTTTTGTGTGAATGCAATGCCGCTAATATATCTGTCAGTGGGGTGTTTTGTTGTAGATTTTAGTGTGGAACATGTGGTCGTGATTTGTACGGACCGCACACAAAATACGCAGTTTTTATTATTGTTATTGGCCGCCGAAACGTTTGTGATTCTATGTCGCTCAAGTCTCGTAAAACTATTAGGAGCAAATTTTATATTCATTTAATGGAGACGTTACTCGTAAATATGCGAGATGTCGCGTTACCATCGGACGGCATAAATTCTGACATGGTACCGCGCGTCGTTAATTCAATTCATGATGAATATTATTACTACTTTATTTGACATTTTCCTGCAATATAAAATTAAGACAATCCATTCTTAATAAATTTGTCTAAGCGCCATCTATCAAAATCCCGCGTGCGTTCGTAATTTTTCAAATCCCATGACACAATTAAAAGTGACAGTGCGTTTAAAATTATTACCGACCGCGCGACGATCCAAATGACTACTATTAAAAGATCATCTTTCAAACACTATAAATATCCATCCCATTCACAGGCAGTAAATAAACCGTAGGCGCGAAGTCGACAAATCTTCCCTCGAGTCTAGTCCCACAGTAATATGTCTTTATTCCATCTAATAACAATTTAGACAATTATGTGACAAAAGGAAGTGTTTTCGTCGTTCGCATTTCTCTCGGGCGAGGGCGCGCGCTCCCCCGGGGCTGAGCGGCCCACATTATTGCCTCGCTGTGATTTATACTCGCTACCAGTTTTTCGATGCGATTATTTCAGTCTTTTTATTATTCGAATTAAAGTCTTTGAACGTTTGAATATATTGATTACGAAAAGGTACTTCTTTAATAATAAATATTATGTCCAACACATTGAGGTGTTTATTAGGAGTTATAATATTATGTATTATATAAAAGTTTAACTTTTTTGAGACTTGTGTTAAATTCTATTAATTATTTACAACACTGTGACTTTATTTTTCAAATATCTTATAAATATAACCTTATTTCCCTTCAATATTTTCAAGATATTACGCAATTTGGAAACCGATAGACGACTGGGTTCCTTTCCTCCAAATATTAAAGAAAATAGGAAACTGAATCGAGATAAATCTACATTGATCACACGCGCGATGTGTTTTTCACGAGATAAATTGTCTGAATACATTTTCAGCTATAAGATACATGGCTTAGCGCGCGGCCCCGCCCGTCGCGACTCTAACTCTGCCAATTTGTTTTAAACTCGATTTATGTCCTACCGCGCGTCTAACACGATCCAATTTGACGATTAAAACTGTTTTTTTAACTTCAGAATTATTCAAATATATTCCCTAATACCTATTATCTTGGATTTCGTTATACTTTTGATTTCGCACGTTTTAGAAATGATTCCTATACGGGATCTACTTGACTAAATTATTTCAAGTTACTACTATTTGTGCAACACGGTTCACGCATGTTTTCTGCTACCTAATAGCTTGTTTCCTTCTCAATTATAAACCTTGTTATATAGACAATAAGTGTTATGTTACTGAAGAAAATAATACAGAGGTATTTCTAGTTCGCTCTATAGGAAATGCAGTAACATGTCTAAGACGACCATTAGATTACGCTATTAGACTCGGTTTAACTCAATACATCTATTTAGAGCGAAATTATCGACGTACCAATCAGGCCCTAGAGGACTACTACCACAAGTACTGGAATCAGAAACTAATGTTTGCTTTAGCCTCTGGCCGCGCATTCCCAGTAGCGGTAAAATTGACCGTTATCCCTAAACATGTTTATTCAAACAGACCTCACGAAGTGGTAAATAGGTATAATGTTATAAATATATACCTAGCCCTACTTATGTGTAGACATTGCAAAATAGACTAATATAGAAAAGTAATCAACGTATTTACTTTTCTGTCATATTATAAAGCAATGTAAAGTAAAATGCAACTAAGGCGACGTATTCTGATCAACCAACAAAGGTAAGGAAATTTCTACGACACTATATCAGACTTATGAATGTAGCAATCGAAGTGACATCAAACAGTTGGCAACTTCTTTTGAAGTAATTAATTTTCAGTGCTATCAAATACATGAATAGCCGAAGAAATAAATGCCAAATTAAGCACACGATTGATTTGATAACATTTTCATTTTGTGAGTGTAAATTATTTTCAAACTTTTTTTTATTACAAATAGACAAAACAAAAAATAATTTTCATTAAGTATAGAATACACAAAATTGAAATTCGAATTTCAACTTTCTAACCTTAATATGTGCCAATACTCTACTACCAAGATAGGAAGTACGACTGCATATCTGACGTGTGTCTGGCTAGCTGGCGCCACTTATCGTCCTCTGTTATTTTCCCCGTGCCTTAAGTGCTTGTAGCAGGCTCAGTTGTACAGCTGATCTTCGTTTGACATTTAAAAGTTTGCCCATGTGCAGATGAAATTTTTTCATATATTGTCAAATATCTGTACTGTAGGTCGCAGTATTGCTATATAACTAGTTAGCTGCAGCTATGCTATCCATAAAAAAAATATAGTTATTCCCAATAATTTTTTTTTTTTTGTAACAATTATGCTTTAGGTCATTAATATCTACTTCTTAAATTAATATTTGTAATTAAAGGTTTTTCATAATCACCTCAATATGGCAACACGACCTGATACAAAGAAGTCAAAATAAGATAGAATCTTGAGAAACACTAGATGAATAAAGAGTGTACTCTGGTTATCTCTGGAACGTGACCCGCTGAAAAAAATCAATATAATGCGTGAACCATCAGTACGGACGTCTTATCCAGTCGGGTACAAAATATTCGGTACCTACCCCACACATACTTTGGAGTAGGTACAACACCTCAAAGTGTGCCAATACTTTAAATATTTTCTTTATTTCATTTTATCTACCGTCCGTAACGTATTGGAACCGTAAGTTGCATGTATCGTTTATTTAATTTCGTAATAATAATAGGTCTTCATATTGATTATTGTAGAACCAAAACAAAATATATTTTTTATAATGGGGAAAACGTGGAAAAACAGTAATAACTAATTATGTTAATAAGTGTCGTGTATCGTAAACAATAATGGTTTGAAAATAATTGTATTACATAAATAATAATCATTCTTTTAAATGTTAAAACTGAGGTTATAAAAATACTCATAATTGCGTAGAATACTGTTTGTAGTCAATTTACGTTTTAAGGTTGATTTCTAATGTTTGTTTATGAGGTATATTTATTTCTTAACTTATAGTTAATCGTAGTTTCGTATGATTGTTTGTAATAACGGCTTTATTATTGCACATAACACTGTTTTGATTATTTTCCTTTTAATCGGGAATCGGAAAGATAGAATACGAATTGGCTTTAATTATAGACTTCAAACATATAATGACTTATAAGAAAATGTAACTACATATTGAGGTTTATATTTTTGTATTCGACACTAAGACTAGTCAATTCCTTGTGTTCTGAACCATTATAATAGACTTCACAGGTCTATCATATTATAAGACGTCCTCTAAGTCGAAGTGCAAACAGCAAGAGATACATTCCAAGGTACTATATAATAAAAGCAAAATAAATCATCAGTATGTATTAAATCCGTACATTTTTAAAGCAGATGAAAAACTTGTTACTGTATGGCCATGGTGCATTTGGTTATTCACCTTTAGGGGACGTTCAAAATATTTGTGATTGGTTTTTATTAGTAAGCGACGTGTGAAAAACAATTATATCTTGTATTTATTGATTTATTTTTGTTTTCCTCTTAGTGCTTGGTCCACAGCTTCATTTGTATGGACCTTTGCGTATGATAAACATACCTTTCTTTATGAAAACCATACGTGTTATTCTAAAATATTCCTGGAAATCCCTTATCGGATTACCGTTAACGATGCACGCGAAAAAAACACTCTCATCCATAGACACAGTTCTATACGCGCATACACATTTTATGTGCACAAAAAAGCAATAAATATATCGTAAAATAAAAGGAGGCAATAAACTCAAGTGGCGTGCTCAAGGGCATTCAAATGGTTTGTTTTGACTACTTGCGACTGAAGAGGTATTAAAAAAAGTTATCACGTCGCTACGAGTTCAAAGTAAACGCGGCTCTTACTAGTAGTTAAGTAGGATTTTAACCATAGCACCGCGAGTACTAACAGGGCCCTTATTCTGTATGATAGTGTAGCCGCGTAACGCGGCCGTGTCATGTTATCTTCGAGAAATGTGCGTGGAATGGTATTCTGTAAGAGAAATTTCTGTAGTCCTAAACATGACACGGCCGCGTTACGCGTTTACACTATCATACAGAATAAGGGCCCTGGTCCTCTCTAAACAGGTGACATTCGATTGTCGGCGATAATTAATTTAACATGAGTATGTCGACCACTGGACACAAGACTGGACACAAAATATTGAAAGAAAAAGGGCACATATTAAAAACATTCAAAGAGGATATCAAGATATTCAAGAATGAATTTACTATATATAGCCAATTCTAATACCTTATTTATTATTTATAGTTATAGATAATGGAAGTTCATAGCATAATCCGTGAGTTTGCAAAGTTAAAGATTTTTTATTTTATTGTAAAATTGCATGCCAGTATTATTCGAGAAACAAATACATCAAATATACAAAAAGGGTCGTTTAGTAGTATAGAAACACGAGAAAATATTTAAATCAGAGTTTTCTGAGAAATAATTTAAAATTCAATTTATTCCTCGACTTTACTGAGTAATTACGGTGTAGCCATTGTGCAACCTTAAATACACGCACAATTTTAGCATAAAGATTAATATCTTCGTATCATACACACAATATCATGACGTATATAAATATGTACATATTTTGTTTGCAGCAGAGACGTATTTAGTAAGTAAATTACAGGAATCACGTCCGTTTCAAGTGCGGCATTTAATGAGAAACTTGAACATATCATTCATACAACACACACTTTTAATAATATAAAGCTATATGACAAGCTATGGTATAGCTATAAGACAGGGTAATTTAATTTTTTTTTCAATTTAATAATATTGCTAACTAGTATTCCACATGGTAGAATGTCTTAATTGTATATTATTATAAAAAAATGTAATAGAAAAATGAAGTCTGCCAGCAATTTGATTACTAACCTAAGAACGATTACGATGGCTACTATTATATTTTAATAGTATTAGTAGTTTATTTAAATTTCATTACACGCATGAGTTCTTAAAAAAATGTCCTAGAATCACATTTGTAACATAAAAAAAATCCTGCCATCTAATCATAAGATGTCCAGGTTATAATTAGATGGAACAGACATAAATTTAGAAATATATTTACATAGCGTTTAAAGGATGTAATTTTGTAAAAAGTGAATCATTGGTCTCACCTAATTTGTACCTGTCTAAATACTTATATAGTGTTAAAATATTACAATCACTGGGTATAAGTCATTAATATAAACCTAATACGTTGTGTTAGGTGTTGTATACAAGACATTTAATCCTTCTCAATAGAATCTTGTTACCATATTGAATAATTTTATGGCAATACCTACCAGCCAAGACGTGGGTTATTTACTGCCAATAATTTGTTTGAAATGAATAGTGTGTGCAATTTATGTGATTTTACATTAATTATGGTTAAGTGCCATTGGTCACTTATAAATAGACAATGTAAAATAATTTATAGTATTTGAATATTCAGGTGTAGGGGTAGCATTTGTCAAAGCGATTCTGTAGTCCAGCAACGTTAATTTAAGCTTTTAAATGTGATAAAATGTAACATCACCAGTAATGGACAATTTTACTTGATTCTAGTTTAGTATCTAGCCACTACGAAACAAAAGATTCCTCTAAAGTTAAAAACTTTTTCAATGTAACTACGCGGAATGCGTTCCGATAAACATCGGTCGTTACTCTGTCACGGGCTGTGAGCTAACAGTGGTACTCCACGCGTGCAACGTTTTTCTAACCGCCCGCCTTTTTGTCGCATACCGTTTTTTCAGAACCAGTAGGGCTGCTTCAAGGCACATCGGGATATTTTGTTAGATACAGATTAAGAGGAATTTGAAGAAAATATTAAATCTCATTACACATGTAGTAATTTGTTTATACTATAATCGGGATGACTGTCAAGATGATATCAATGCTCCACGGAAAAACTGCGTGAAACAACGGCTTTGCTTGCGCTTACATTTCAGTATCCTCGGAAAACTAACAAATCCGCTCCGATTTCACAACTTTCATAACTCCTCTTGATAGATCGACAAAACTCTTCTAATCACGTGCAAATTAAAATGGAGTGTCCTATCAGATACCAAAGTTTTTAGTCATTCCAATCAGTTATATTTTATCTCTATGTATATGAGCGACTAACAAATGGATTCAGTAATAAATTAAACGTAACAATAGCACCATTCAGCAGTAATTCTGCATATAGTTTATTACTTAAACCGGAACAACCGGCTGACTTACAGGGACATATCTATGAACCGGAATTTGTGTACCCGAATGCATGGCAGCCCTTGCTAGTATAGCTTGAAGGAATTCAATAGTTATTAGTGAAGCGCCTTTGATTTATACCCGTGGATATGGATAATTTTTGTTTGGGCAATATTTTGGCGCCAGTTTTGATGTTGCCGCTAATGACTGCACTGATTAAGGAGATTCAACATAAGAAATTAAATAAATATTATTGATATTACATTTACAAAGCATACATCAACGTAATTATATTACTTAATGAGACGGTCTGTTTGAGTATACTTGTTACAATATGTACCAATTTTATGAAATGATGATGCATACTTGGTATACTGTAATATATTGAGATAATAAATTATATACATACATAACATCACGCATTTATCCCCGAAGGGGTATGCAGAGGCGCAACTAGGGCACCCACTTTTCGCCAAGTATGTTCCGTCCCATGATGTGATAGGGGGCGAGCCTATCGCCATATCGGGCACAAATTCCAGACTCCGGGCTGATACTGAGCAGAAAAACCCAAATATCACTTTGCCCGACCCGGGATTCGAACCCAGGACCTCAGAGCGCTATTGTACCGGACATGCAATACAACTACGCCACCGAGGCAGTCAAATGTAAATTATATACAATAGTAAATGTTACAAACAGCTTTATTAGGAGAAGGTGAACGTGGGCTCGTTATTTGTTTGCCAATTAATATATGTTTGGATTATATACTTACGCAAACCATACCTAGGTATTATTGAGATCATTGCAAAGAAAAACGCATCAGTTTTTAATAAATAAGAATATGGTAATGACTTAAACATTTCTATTACCATAGTAGTTTAACATTGCATACAAATTTCTTTGTATTTTGAATCAATTTCAAATACGAAAAGTGTCATACTAATCTATAGTCATTACCGTAATTACATTAAAACATGCAAGTATTGTTGATGACGGTAATTACAACACCAGCGCTTATGTCAAACAATGTCGTGTAATTTATGCCATACTAATTGCTTGTAATGAGACGCAGCGTTTCTGGCGTAGGCTGACGGGGTACGCATGTGCAGTCGTTGAATTAATTTCATTTGGGGATTCATTAACTAAAACTTATCATCAGACGAAAATATTTATAACGAATTAATTCGAATCTATTTATCAAAAATTAGTCTTTGTTTACGTGTAATAAAAAAATATTTCTTCAGCTTTGTGATTTTTAAATTTTTAATAATGTAATTACAAAGCCTATCATCAGAAACTGTGATTTTTTAGCTCAAAGTAACATAATCTTATCAATAAGAGTATTGAAATGAAATATTTTTCATGTTTCTCATTTACTTGACATTATAGCTCGTGGTAGGGACAAAAAACTGTCAATAAATCATTACCCTCCTTTGGACGCCGCGGTCAAAACATTTCCCATAGTTTCGCCGGCTGCTATATACAAAATGAAAATCGAGATGGTAATTTCAATACTATTTTTTTCATAAACCTCGCGTCCAACGGGCCATAAAACCGTAAGGCGACGTGCGCACCCGAATGTTGGCCGGCGTGTGAACCTCCCGTGAGAATGTGGTTACTGGGCCGCTAGTGTCGACAAAAATTAAAATTAAAGTCCTAAAGTTTCTTCATAAAAGTAAAAGTAACAACTAAAGTTAAAGCAAACAAAAACAATTATTGCAAAACTTTCATATAAGCTATACGAGTTGTCAACAAACTTCATTATTTCTAACCAAGTAACAGTAATTTTGACTGTTATAGTCAATGAAGAAACTACCCGCTAGAATAAGACCATATTAAAATTCATCGTTAAAATTAAAACAGAATTATTAAATCAGATCGTAAGGATATTACGAACGTTAATTTATGTCGAAAATACCGCCCCTAGGTACATTTTCAACGATTTACAAAAACATCTAAATTTAGCAGTTGTGACGTAGTCTAGTGCTGTAATAAAGCATGTGATGGATAGGTTAAAGCGTTTTATACTGGTAATCTATTGACCAAATAAACTTCTGAATTGAATGGTTCATCGGGCAATTTCAGACCGAAAGTTAAGGCGATACCTCAAGGTCCATTTTCATACATTTTGTTTCGCCTTTAATCTGGGTAACTAAACAAGTATTGGCAAGTAAAGAATTTAAATTCACGTCTAGTTAGTGATTAGTTCTCGCAGTTGAAAGAAAAATGTAAAAATAATTAATAATCATGGATATTTCTGCCTTTAAAATTTCGTCATATTAAATTTAGACTAGACGTGAATTTAAATTCTTTACTTGCCAATACTTGTTTAGTTACCCAGATTAAAAGCGAAACAAAATGTATGAAAATGGACCTTGAGGTATCGCCTTAAGGCAAGTCTGGTACTTATTGTAAAAATTCTAGTGACGGATGATATTCATGCTATCTGCATCCGATATTCTTCTTTGAGAATATAGCCTATAACTATGCGATATTAATTTACATAAATCTGCGTGCTGGTGACCAACTGCCTCGGTGGCGTAGTTGTACTACGTTACGACTGCAGTGCTGATGTCTCGGGTTCGTTTCCCTGGTCGGGCAATGTGATATTGGGTTTTCTACTCAGTATCAACTCGGAGTCTGGAATTTGAGCCCGATATGGCGATAGGCTGGCTTCCTATTACATGGGACGTAATACACATGGCGGAAAGTGGATACACCAGTTTCACCTCACCCCTTCGGAGATAAAAAGCGCGCACGCTTGTGTGTCTATAAACTTACATAAATTATACAATGAAAACTGAGGCCTTGTCTAATAATTGTATTCAAATCGTACTTTTTATGTAGTAGTCCCACTACCAAAATACTCGTTAATGCCTGTAAATAACTATTTAGTTAAAACAGTTAATACAGTCGAAAAACAATTTTACAGTCATCGAAAGAGAAATCTATAAAAAGCGCATGATTGCTTATGATTCAGATATTTTAAAAAAGTTTATTTGCTATTTTAAGGTTAACAGTTTAGTGGAGCAGTATTTATTCATACCCAGTCAAAATACTAGGTGAAATAACACTATATTTATATTTGGATTAAACATATGATCGTCGGAAGGCACACGCCAAATATTTTCTTCTGTCTGCTCAGTGTAAGCGTAATATTGTGAGCAGAACATCGATTACTTCAGCTAAAACCAGGTACGATACCAATAAATTCACATAGCATCAATCAAAATCTCTTTGGTACGGACGAATTACTTTTGATTTATAATTTCAATAAACATGTAATTTATTGTTGGTAATTTTTCATTTATAAATAACTGTTGCATTGAATACGCGCCAGATACCGGCAGAGTTTACCTGCCGAATAAACTAGTTAAATACGCTTTAGAGATTCGAAATTCACACTACGCTGGACGTTTATGATAACGTACAGTTACAATAAAACGTAAATCACCGAAACCACTTCGAATACCACTTGCGCGTAACACACGATCACAGTAAACCGTAAATCACATCAACCAGGCGATTTCAATGAAGTTGATGAGCAACAAAATCTTTGCACACGGAGTACGAAAGTTCAATGCATGAAGTCAGTGTATGAAAAAATACACTCGACACACATGTATTGTACGTACGTATTTTTCCGCACTAGGTCTTACCGTATCAAAAGCAGCCCTGAGGAGTTTATCTACCGAACCAATATTTTATTATGGAATCTTAAACGTTTTATGAGAACTGAATACGTAAACTAACATTTTTATTATTACATAATATTATTTACGTTATACACTTTTAGTTCTTGAGATGAAAACACGAGGAAACCCGCATAATAAGAAACTCTATATAAGAATTTTTAAGGGTACATGAAGTCTGCTAACCGCACTAAGCAAGCGTGTTTGTCTAAGATCTAATCTCTTTCAGTAGTTAAGGAGGTAGGTGCCCAGCAGTGGGTCGATATAATACTGGGCTAATATTATTATTAGTTATTACTTCTCAATAATAATTAACACGAAAACCTTTCAACTAATTCTTTCGATTTGGCCACTAGTGGCATCGTGTAGAGCTGCATTACCACGTTTACGTTAATATTCTTGGACCACTCAATCAGGGTTGGCGACCAAAAAACTCAATTTAGAAAAGATTCCAAACAATATTTGACATTAATTCTGCGAAACGACCGCAGCCATCCGAATCACTTGATCATTGATTTGATTCAACCGCTGTTCATTCGCTTGTCAAATTGGCAGTTATCAAGTTATTTTTTCACTGTAGGCCTACAAACAATCTTATAATCCACGATAATATTCCTTTTCTTAAAGGAGTGTACGAGGGTTTGTCTAAATCGTACGCACTCTATATGCAGTGATTTAATAATGCGTTTAAAATGTGCATACATCATGTAACTAATGAGTTAATAATTCACCGTTTATAACATCTAGAACAAAGTCGATTATACCGCAAATTATGCACGATAAAATTAATATCAAACTTTAATATCTTCAAGCAGCGATACACGGGGAGTGGAACGAACTGAGCACGAAGGTCGCGGGCTGGATTTCCCTTCCGAAGCACATACGTAGTACTCACGTAGCTTTGACTTTTGTACTTTAATTTTTAACAACATGCAGTACATATTGCGATGAACGTTTACACGTCAATTTAAGGAAAACTATATCCAATTCCGTGAACCCATGACTGTAATAGATTTCAATGGCTAGTAATTATTATAGTAACATATTCACATCTAACATACACAGCAAAAATAAAAGCACTTAACCGGATACTTATCCCTAATTAAGAAGCAAAAACAGAGCCAGTGTCACGGGCCATTATGCGGCGGCATCACAAAGTACGTCTGTCCGTCACTAAGTCGATACACTCGTATGGGACAAATCGGCCGTGCCACTAAACCGCCCGTTAAACCAGAACGATACTTCGTGGATGTGTTTTAATAATGCCGCTGTGGTGTGCCCATGTGTATTGTCTTGATAGGATAAATTAAAAAAAATAAACCCTAGTCAATTATTTCAATAATCATGTCTTTCAAATACGTCATTTCAAATTTGAGCCAGTGAGAAGGATAAAAATGTAAATTAATAAAAATAAAAACTTCAGGTTTTTTGTGTTTATAGATAATACTTTAGATCATTTGAATAAAATCCCAATGCAGTTAATGCTTGCTAATTGTGTTGCAACAAATCTTCTGCGAAACCAATAATTGCAGACGCAAAAAGTAAAAACAAAAACTATTAAAAACTAGATCAATAACATATAATTATACCACCGAAACATAACATCAGTTAATTGAAAATTATTACGGAGGATAAATTAAAGATTTGCCATTCATCATTAAAATATGTTGAATAAAAAACATAATTACCACTCCTGCATCCGGAATGATAATTATCATGCTACTGAATTATTCTTAAAATAATAACTCGGAACTAGTAGCCAGTAACATGTTAATAAATAAAAACATAACTTGGGTTTCTCCTTTTAAATACATTATTGAAAAAATCTTAGATATAAGAAAACAGGATGCGTACTTATGTGTAAGATTTCGTATTTACTTTTAAGTGTATAAAAGCTTATAAAAAATAAAGTCATTCAGTTATAACAAAAAAAAAACAATAAACATGTAACAGGTAACATAAAAACATCGCATGGTGTCCCTACTCATCTAATTTTTATGTTGGTAACCATTCGTGTCTCCACGTGTCAAGCGGATGACGTTATGTCAAAACAGATGACTGTAAACGTCAACGTCTAGTTTTTGATGTTAGTTTTTGCTTTAGACAAATAAACTTATATTAACCGTTGTTTGAGAAACATGTGTCTTATTTGCATATCATGCTGTGCTGTTTTGTAACAATTTGGCCAAGCAGTTATTTTATTTGGGCATCGTCGTTAACAATTTAATTGCATGGTTATTTTATTTTCAGAGTAAAACAAGCTAGTACAATTTTAGTACCTGTCGATGGAAACAAGCACATTTTATTGGTTTATACTATATTTTGACTATATTTACTCACCATAAGCTTCAATGTAGTCAGTCACTGACTGACTAGTGACTACAAAGACTGAGACTAAAATGGCCATGATTAACCACCTTATTACCTATCATAAATCCATTATAATAAGCATATACTGGAAAATATTATATCAAGTAAACACGAAAACAAATTACCTGATAGTAACCTCATTCCCCACAATTATGCAAAACGTACACGTACGAGAACTAGCCGTAATGACCTGCTGTCGGCTACCAAAAAAACTAAAATTAATAATACAATAATTACTACAGCTGATTGCATGCATACAAATCAAGTTATAATAATGTATGTAATTTTTTCGTTGTATATAAAAACTCTATGGCGTCTACCGTTTTCGATAGTTTTAAACGTAACGTTTTTTTTGTTTATTTTATAGGGATTTGTTGCCGGTATCCATTTCGTAATCGTTTATTGTGCTGGTTATGAACTTTTAAATGACCGCCATGTTTTATTCCGTTGGAATATCCATTGTTTTTAGAATGAAAATGTTATTTTTATGTAGTTGATGCAATGAAATTGTTTATAGATAATTCATTCAAAAGAAAAAAACAACTTCAATGTTCAATGTGTATTTAATTATTTCCTTACGACTTAAATAAACTCTAGACTTATATTGTTTACTGCATAATAAAAAGAATTTTCGAAAAATCTACTTAAAAAATCGTAACATTAAAAATACCCCAAACATTCGTATATATTAACCAAACCCACCCAAAGTTATTTTCAAATCATTCCAACATACCACACAACCCATCCCATGAACCCAATCTCGGGCTATCAATCAACACGTGAAAAAATGAAAGCAGTCAACACGTGAAATTCAATTCTGTCACGCTTTTTTCGCACAATAGCATTAGAGCCGTCTGGTGTGTTCTATTCAACAGCTATCCGCATAACAAGGTGTGCAGGGCGAAAAAACTGGACAGGACATTCAATTTGTAGTTAACACGCCGTCCGAGCCCATTGTTCCAACGTCACGTTGGTTAGAAACAGATTTCCATCGTTCCAATTTCGTCGACGAACGTTCGGATACGAACGTCTTGTGCTCGATCTTAAGTAGCGTTTATACGTCATTACAAATAATTTCACGTCTCTGTTTCCGTAGATTTAGACAATGCAATTAATGGATTCACATTTAGCCAAGTCATATTTACAGGTACTAAAATATAAATTGCAAGACATTTTCATTGATATATTAAGCGACTGCGATTTTTTCTTCTTAATTTCCGCATGACGCTTAAACCGTAAATAAATCTATAAATTACGAAGTTATTTATTAAAATGTGATTAATACGATAACCTTTAAAATGTCACCTGAGCTATTATCGAATAACTTATTTGGTACCCAAAGGCCAGCATAGGCGTTGACAGTGAATGTATAAGTGTGGTCAACTTTTTAAGCTATTTAACCAAAATATTACAAGAATACTGTAATTATGGTTACCAATACCATATACCAAGGCTTGATATATCCAGTCGTTTAAGTTAATCATATTAATTCGGTCGTATTTCGTGATTAACCACCAATTTAAAATTAAGTACGCAGCAATTAATATCAATATAATGGGTAATAACCATAAGACAAATGCTTCCGAGGTCACGTAAACTGGATACGTAATTTAATAAATCAAGTACTACAAGATACCAATTGAATTATCAACCAGGCACGGTTGTCTCTTATGTGTCACGTAGTTACCTATAGATGTAGAGCCGTAGACACGTGGTTTTATAACAAAGAAAACACAATGGTAAAGCGCTTTTACTCCTGGAAAAAGGATAGGAAAAGGTTGCCCAAAACTTTTTCACTATCGTCCTCGTGTATATAGGCCTTTAGACCGGACATAGTTGCTCTATTTAACGAGAGATTATCAATATTAGCTGTAGTTTTATAGTATTATAGCATTGTAATAGTTAAAGTAAAGAATTAATACTAGTTTTTTTTTCTTTGTATCTGTTGTTCGTCACAAATAAATGAAGATAAGCACATGGAAATACTATTAATGACACCTTAGCAATACTAAAATACAACTAAACGTATAATAAGTACATGCACTGTTCAGCGCGAGACAAAACGGACCTTTACAAATGTAGGAATACGTGCGTATCGATCCGAAGAACTCGTAACTTCATTGATTCCGAAGGCCAATCCACTTAGTCACATCAAACAATGATTAACTCGCTCAACAACCTTTCCATTACCAACTTTGTTCAACGCTTTATGTTGTCGCTACAATAAAAACTGCAATGGAATTCAAACATAAATTGCCATCACGTTTTGAATTCAATCGCGGTGGAAGACAGGGTCAGTCTGCCTCTCACAGGCCCTACGTGATGTTATTGAGGAATTAATTAAACACCCACAACGTGACATAAAAAACTCGAAGGAAGTCTCGATTCTCTTCACGTTATTTGAAGGAGTTTGACCTGGTAAACGATGTGAGGAAATTGTTCGTCTTTTGAATCTACGCTTGGAGGGTATAAAGGGCTCTTGACACATCAAAGGTTTGGAGTGATTGATCATTCGCATGCTTTTCGGCTGAGTCAACTGTCAGTGACATGCCAAAGCCAGAGAATAAAATATGACACAACAATTTAGTATCTTATTTAAATTCGTATTAACACCTTACTTACATGGAAACCAGTAGATTTACACGTCGTTTGAATGGTATAGGTAACATAATGAAAATTGTCGCATTTTTTACAAAATTACGAAATGGAATAACAGAAAAGATAAACATAACTTTTAAAAATAGAAGGCAATTAATGCGGTTTGAATTAAAAATAATTTAGTGAAAAATAAGCTAACCTTCAACCATGGCATGGTAGAATAGTTAAAACTTTCATAACGCAGGGAAATAAAGGTGCTGCAAATTAGAAATCCCATCGCGAAACAATGAAACAAATTTACCAACCTATCACGCACAAGCGTCTATCGTAGCATTTCTAGCTTCTAGTCAAAAAAGTAAGTGCGAAAGATCAATTTGTACTCATATACCTATTATTTCCACTTACCGAGAATCTGTTTAATGCGGCGAAACGCCAAAAAGTCAGGTGGTGTGCTAATGCACTGGCGTGTCTGATTTGAAATTTTTTGCTTTGCCGCCTAACGATGTCTTTGAGCTGATCGTTTTTTGGCACTTTTGCATGTTTTGTTTGCGCCTAATTGAGGTGCGGATTCGCTAAGGATGCGATTATGTTGTGATTAATACAAATGTTGTTCCCGCTCTGTTCCGCGAGCACATTTATCAAAATATTATAAAGCACTTTGTATTCCGGTTGGGGATTTTTTTCGGTCCGGTAAAAAGGACACATTCGTAAGTTCTGTTTTGGCGGTGTTTTTCCTGGTTAATTCCTATTCGTAAAAACTGACCATCAATCAAGTTGTGTATAACCGCCATAAAATCTGAAGCAAAAATTAAATTGTATAAGTTAATGAGATTGTAAACTGCAAATCTAAAGCAATCAAAACATATTATGTTGTGTTATTATTTTACGTATTTTCAATTAAAACGGTCATCTGCATATCTGCGAAATAACACCGTTTTGGAATGCATTGTAATTAAATATTTTATTATACCGTTTACTCCGATCTAGATAATTGGTCGTGACTGCGAATGGTAAAATTTGAGGCGAGATAAATACGATGAAGTTTCTAGGTGATTAATTTCACAGGTTTTTATAACAGCTATATGTTTGAGATGACTCAAATCGAAAATATTTTGTTCTATGCAAATAATAATTTGTTCAGCATTGGACTTTATGTGGCTGATGATGATGATGATACAAATAATACCAATATGCTCAAAAGACATAAGAGAAGATAGAATTACAAATTATAATTTGTTGACGCCGGACTAATAATATTTTAGTAATAAAAATATTAAGGAGGTTACTAAGGCAAAAGTGTATCGTACAAAGCACTTAAGACCACTAACATGGTGAATCAATAACATCTTTCCGAAGATTTAGCAGATAACGATCATCCGTAAAGCTATCTTTCTACGACAACTGAAGGAAAATCAATCGAAACCCATTCTCACCTCCATACTCTTTTAATGCATCATTCAATAAAATAAACGCATTACATTTTTAACATCTCCAACCGCGGAGTATTAATGTGTGGTCTTGGTAATTGTGCATTAATACAATGTTGGGCATTCCAATAAGCTGACAATGCATAGGCAGTTTGGGTTAACGACAAACATCTTCGCGTAATGGGATATTTTTATTAATTCCTGTGGTAGACCGCATGCCGGTGTGATCTGGAATCCACGTGAAGTTTTACGATGCGCAATTGTTATGCGCTGGTCAATTCGAAACGACCGGTGATTGTTTGATATAGTAATCATGAAAGTATGCTCAACGTTTCTGTATAAATAAATAAATGATGTTGGATCGATTATGTTTTAAAACCAAATTCTGTATCTTTACGCTCCTCTACCAGGCTCCTTTTGCAAGGTGATATAATATATAATAGTCATATTATAAATTATTAATCTGAAAACCAAACTTGTCGCCAATTATATTCGACATTCCAACCAATTTTGGCTAAAACGCGGCTATGAAACCACAAACCATAAACACAAACGAGCTAATTTCAAAAAATAATTACAACTAACGTAATTTTGAACCATAGAAAATTGTAAGATAACGTACCGGATGTAGATAGAGTCATTGTTGCCGCCGCTTCATATCCGCTCTCATATCGCGCGAATGGAAAATTATTTCTAGCTGATTTAAAAACTAGATTATATTTGATTAAGTTTTTTATTTAGGATTATAGGGGTAAACACTATACTTTTTATTAACCTTCAGATTAGTTGTGTATAGTCGTTGATATTGACTGTTTAAATCTCGAACCATTAGATTACGACTAAAGGTTAGAATATAACAAAAACTGCCACAAACAAGATAAGCAATTAATTCAGCCAGCAAATCATAATTTATGATTCACTTGCAATTTACTTTCTACTCAATAAATCGAGACGGGACATAAACGCTAAGCTACATAAAAACCTAATGAAATTATGTTAAGCGAGTAATTGCTCACAGAGCACTTGTAATTTTCTGCGCTATGTTAGTACACACTGTTTTTCTTCATTATAAAAATACATTTTGCTGGCATATATGATTGTTAACTCGTTAAAATGTAACGATTCCTGGGTGTATTTTTTATTGTGCTTTTTATGAGGGACATGTTACATTTTAGCGCTGCGGGCGCTTTATTGCAGTATCATAGACTCGAATAATGTTTTAGTGCCTGATAAAGAGAAGTAGAAAACGCCACGTTCTTATCTATACAGTACCATTATAAGGCCAAATTTACTTCTAATCTTTTTATACAAATTAAATCAATTCCTTCAAAGTGACCCTCCGTGACCGCGATAGGTTTGTTTTCTTTCGTTCGAAATTCAAACGTATATGCCATTAGTTGATAAACAAGTTTGACGCAATCGTTTCACCAAAAACCCATTTTTATTTTAATCGCACCAATTTGCCACTTTAGCAGAAATCTCTCAACGGCGTAATGACCGTGACTAATAGTAAATCGTTCGCTTGTTCCAGATGGTCAGTCAAATCACCTCAACCTCTTCAACTCGAGGCCACAGCCGAAAGAAAATCCAGAACGGCTTTCACGAACCACCAGATCTTTGAGCTGGAGAAAGATTTCTTTACCAGAAGTACTTGTCGCCGGCGGACAGGGGACGAAATAGCCAGCTCTTTGGGCTTATCCAATGCTCAAGTAATCACATGGTTCCAAAACAGACGAGCAAAACTAAAGCGAGATATGGAGGAGTTGAAGAAAGATGTGGAGGAAAGTAGGTCCTATCGGCTCATAAGAGCTTCTTAGAAAACGTGACCAGATTTAGGGTATTCCTAAAGAAGAAAGCCATGAGCATAGGAGCGAGTGAGGAGGCGGCGACGAACCTTGTGGTGAACGCTTCGAAATGAAACGAGATGTCGCGTGCGGCCGGCGCGTTCGACCGACGCGCGCTCGATTATTGAATCGTATCGATTTGACGGACTGAAATATCGATTGACTCGAATAAATGAACTTTTTGTGCAACTTAAATTTTCTAATAGTGACTTTAGATGTTTTCTTCACTAATAATAGTAATTCAAGAATAATTACGTATTATGTAAATAATAAAAACCTATAGATCTGACAGCGTAGTTTGTTAATGTACAAAACTTTTAATGAAGAAGCTTCGTTCGAAATAAATGTGATAGTTGGTTTTATTTAAGTACTTAACATTTTATAGAGATATTCCTAAATTATTTATTGTGGGTTGGGTATGATGACTGGACTATAGACAACGGTAATAACTTTTTAAAAGCATAATTATTTACTTCTGATGTAAGTTGTTACTATATTAGGTATTAATTCTTTGCTTATTTATAAGAATATAATTAACCTTTAAAATTGGGTCATAGACAATCGATAAAAGCTGTAATAAGATCATTATCTATGATCCTTCATTTTCTTGTGCAATACAACTATGGTTTCTACAGCCAGTCATCTTATCCAAATAAGTTATTTTGTACATATAAATGTATGTATAGTTAGAATAGAGGAACATTCTTAAAATATCATTAGCGAGGTAGTTTATCTTAACAAAGTTTAGAAATTCGAAGTGTATAGAGCGTAACTTAATTTTTAATTAGTAAATAATTACTAATTACAAATAAGTTCGTGGAGAATGTCCATGCATTGCAATAGAATGTGGATGAAACAAGCCATTTCTAATATTATATGAATATATTTGTGAAACCGTATGTGTAAATGCAAGTTCTTTTATTACTGCAGAAATAATGAATTTTATACACATAACCTTATCAGTTGGCTCGTAATTAAAATTTATTAGAAAACTATGACATTTTACTACCTACGTGTAGTTAAAACTGTTACAGTAATATAACTTATGTTTTAAACAACAAATAAACAGAAACATGTACCTAAAGACAGCGTTATCGCACACATAATTTTTACAATCAATAGTTCTTAACTTGTTTTTTAACAAAAAGTATTTATTATTGTACCTGAGTCAATATCACCTTTTCATAAAGTCATAATTTGTTTAAAAACTAAAAAAAAAAATAACAAACAACTACTATTTTATAAAGAGAATATAATATAAATAATTCAATACAATCATTTTATGCAATATATGACAGGTTATAATGAATAAAATATAAACATTACTTTTGTATTAACACACAATTTGAAATTGATAATGGCGTTAATCTATGGTGATATTGACTATGGGGACTCTTGTTCCTAATATAGTTACATTCAGAATCTTTTATACGTCAGCTCAGTGGAGTACTTTGGGAAATAATGTGAATATTACTTAGTGTAAATAAACGATTATGTGTTCTATATGCTCATTTTTATTAAATCCCTTCTCCTATACATATAGTTTCATAGTTCATATATAAATAGTTTGAAGTTTATTATGAACTGCATATTGGGTACAAATCCATAAACAAATATGCTGTTACCAAATCGTTTTAATTGTGAACTCCTTTACTCGCACTTAGACCGTAAAAGATCGGGCCATTGTGCATGACGCACGTACTAAGTAAAGAGCAAGAACACCTAACTCAGAACAGAAGCGCAGGATATTCTTGGTTCCTCCACAGTCTTTTCGGAGTGACCCTGCAAATCGAGAATTTCTGCCCGTTGTGCGGCTACGCCTTCGCATTCTAAAAAGTCAGCCGCAACCTTTTTGCCTAGAAGGATGCAGAGTATACGGTGTTGTAGTCTAACTTAGCTTTAAAAATCTCTGATTGGCGAGACGAACAAGAAGGTTGCCTGATGGTGAGCGAAACAAAACCCCATAAACAGTAAACATGCTGGCACAGCAGTTTCAATGAGACCGGCTTAATTATTTAGGCATAAGGTGCAGTGAGTTTAATTTGCTGTACACATATATAAAAATAATAGCAACACTAACCCCTGCTTAGATTTAACCGCTCTCTAAAACTCCCTTATCTCTGCACGGATTTAATATGCACTCGTCATTCTGAGACACACCTAGTAATTACTACTGCTACAATTTTCTGCAAGCCAGGATTTAACAGGCTTACAGATTACATACTACTTTACAGAACAGACGACGTAGGCTACACAGAATCTGTATAAACTATTTCAAGTTAAAATTTTAGAAACATGACATTCTAGTAAGTACCTCAGGGTATATCATCAAACATGAACATTTATTAGTAGATAGGATATCTAGAAACCCAGTTTTGATACAAACAGAAGACGAGGAGAACAAGTCACTAGCCATCGCAACGACTTCTCACATACAGCAACCTACCTAAAACTGTATTATAAAACTCTACATAGACTGCGCTTTTGCGTTAACACTAGTGATCATATTAAAATAATTGAAATATCTTAACGGATTAGTGAATCCTTGGCGAGAATTCTCTAGAAATCTACGCTATGCCATAATGGACCTAAATAGGTGACGATGTGTTATTGCCGCGCAGTGCCTAGTAGCAAAACCTAGTCAACATGTAGATACATTTGTCATGTACAACTCAATCAATCGTCCTACTATAATTATTGAAGGGGTAATCAACGTTTGACATCCAGTGACCTCGGAACGTAGTGATTAGTGCGCATAGATCAAAGTTTAAACCAAGATAAATGTCCTTATGTTATAATGGCCCGTAGGGTTTAACTAATGGCTTATTTCTTGTGCAAAACCTGGTTAATAGATATGTATTGAGACATTGTGAAATCATAATTGTTGTCATAGCCAGATACATAAGTAGATTTTGTGAGACGCAACTTGAAGATTCCATTACTAGTTTTTATTGGTTAAGCT